>NC_045746.1:12678979-12679131 GCF_008692095.1 Etheostoma spectabile
AAATGGGAAATTCCTGTGTTACAGCAGCAAAATCAGTCACAAAGCACAAAATATAAATTAAATACTAGGAAAAATATACATACATGCAATATAGATGAAATAATAATACAAATAAAGTAAAAAGAACAAATATTTGAATATGTACAGGATGG
>NC_045746.1:12679155-12683104 GCF_008692095.1 Etheostoma spectabile
AAATAATATGCTAAAATGTAAATGTAAATAAACCAAATGTGCAGGTTGCATTAGTGCACTAGTGTGGTGTCAAAAAGTCTCATCTACCACCCAGAGATGACATGTTTAAAAAGTGTTATTGCTTGTGGAATGAATGATTTTCTGTAGCGGTCGTGCGGCATCGAAGCTGTCGGAGCTCTTAGAGAAGCTGCTCTCTGTGGACCAGTGTGGGGTGGAGAGGGTGGTAGGGTTATCCATGATAGATAACAGTTGTTCAGTGACCTCTCTCCAACACAGTCAAAAGTGTCCTGTTTGCAGCCGATCACGGAGCAGCCTTCCTGATCAGTTTGTTCAGTCTGTTTTTATCGCTGGCTCTGATGCTGCTGCCCCAGCAGATGGCGGAGGAGAAAAGAGCGCTGGCCACACAGACTGGTAGAAGACCAACATCCTGCTGCACACGTTGAAGGATCTCAGCTTCCTCAGGAAATAGAGTCTGCTCATCCCTTCTTGTAAACAGAGTGCTGTTGACCTTCCAGTTAGCTGCTGTCGATGTTGACACCTAGGTATCTGTAATCTCCACCATGTCCACATCACTTCCCAGGATGCAAAGGGGCTGCGGAGCCGTTCCCTTCCTCCTGAAGTCGATCACCATCTCTCTGGTCTTATTCACGTTCAGCAGCAGGCAGTTCTTACCAGACCACTCCACAAAGTCACCCACCAGTGCCCTGTACTCTCCCTCTTGTCCATTCCTTATACACCCAACAACTGCAGAGTCATCAGAAAACTTTTGGATACTTATAAATTAAATCTGAACGACCATTGTCGGCATTCTCTTATGAGGCTAAATGTGAGCGTTTATGAGCGTTCTACGGGGACTGCATACCTGGGTAAATCAACAAGTGGTAGTTCTCCCTGGAACTCTCTAGGTGCAAAGTTAAAGACTAAATCATTACCCTGGGAAATTAGTGGACGAGTAACATGAAATAATGCCTTTTACAGTAGTTTTTACAGTGGTTTCAGAACTAGTGTTATCACATCACTGTGTTCTTACCTTCCCTTAAATGTCTTGTCACATCAATTGTTTGGCTACCATCAGTAACAAATGTTCTCATTTATTGAACCCTTAACACCCGGGATCTGTGGTAAAACCGTGAAGTTTGAATTTTGATGTCAAGTATTTAAAAATACTTTGCCATGTCACAGGTATGACTCAGCTGATTCATTATCGATAAACTCATGTGAGTTGATGATTTATGGATAGGAATTACCAGCCTATCTTTAGATTAACGAAGGCTGGAAAATGTGACAGAGCTACAGATAAGAGAGACAGTGAGCAGTTGACAGGGTGTGTGTGAAGAACCTTTTGTACTTTGTTCTTATTTTTACAACAAGTCATTAACTTAAGATGCACATTATTTACCGTAATTCCTCAACTAAAGACTGGTAGTCAATTAAAAGCCGGGCCTCTGTTAGTGGTCGGGGGCGTGGTCAATAAAGGCCGGCCTCAAATTAATCGTGTGGATAATCTCCTAAATGCCTTTCATGAAATGTCAGAATCAAAATCAGAATCAGCTTTATTCGTCAGTTATGAGGACACACACGAGGAATTTGTCTTTGGAGCATTGTTGCTCACACTGGGCTTACACACAAAACAACCAAAACAAAAAATATACACACTAATATATACACAATATATACATACTCTAAACAGAACAATATAGAGGCATGAGTGAACAAAGAGTTCAATAAAAATTATTTAAATATGGAGCATAGTGTAGGATACTGGGATAAATAGTATTATGTTATTATATTACAATATGAACAGAATGAACATTATGGACAGTTCTAAAATAGAAAATGAGAATGATGAATAACAAATAAGAGAGATGTGAGAATGGGAATGATGAGTAAATAGTAAATAATAAATACTAAGTGAGATATGAGAATGAGAATGATGAATAAATAGTAAATAATAAGTGAGATATGAGAATGAGAATGATGAATAATACTAAATAAGTGGAATAATAAGTGGAACCAGTGAACAGGTGCTGTAGAGACAGTGATTACTGGGTTATTGACCAGAACGGAACCTGACACAGTGGGTCACAAGTCAACTGTTCATCAGAGAGATGGCTTGTGGGTAGAAATGTAATGTGTGAATTCAAGTTTACCATAATGTATATTTCTACCAATTTAATTTAACAGATTCAACTATGTATTCATGCTTTTTTCTGGGTTATTGTACTCATGTAAAGTATTAATGTCCTACTGGTATTTTAGTCTATTTATTTTTTAGCTGTATCATAGACAGTCTTTCTTTGACTGTCTATGATACAGCTAAAAAATAAATGTATGCCACCAGGTGTCACTAGATGGCAGTAGCTACATCAGCTGTAACACGGGTCTCATTTAGTGACAGCAGAGAATGACGGCTCTGGTGCCAGTGACTGACTTTTCAACAACAAAACGAAAAAGGTTTTAAAGTATGCGGAGGAAAAAGTTGCGAGACATTACGACATTGACCCCAGGAGGATCCGATACTGGAAGAAACAGAAGGATGAGCTAACGAGATTAGCCGACCGGAGCAGAGCACGGCTAGCTAGCTGGAGGGAGGAGGCAAAGAGTATCCTGGAGCTAGAAACTAAGCTAGCTGGCTACCGTCTTTAACGTTAATCAGATACTGATGTAACTACTGTAAGATCTTATTGCAATCTACCAGAAATACCGTAGTACCTGTATTTGAAATAATAACCCGGTAGGCTACATTTACAGGGTTACAACTGGTGGTGTTTGATTATTTCTGACCCTGGCTGTTGTATGGGGATATTTTTGCAAACGTTTCTTAAAAATGAATGACCTCTGTCCACTGGAACGTTCTGGCTTTTTATTTAAAACGGCTTATTTAAAACAATGTTATACTTATCAAACATGGAATTATAAATAAAGGCCTGCCTCTAATAAAAGTGCTTTGAATAAAAGCCGGGTAACTTCTGCGGTTCAGGTAAATAAGGGCCCGGCTTTTATTTCAGGAATTACGGTACAATACGAAGCCGATGTTTCCCCTTTTATCAGTGTTAAAAGAAGTGGTCTTCTGCCCTCCAGTGGTAAAAAAGAGGGGCTCTCCACTGATAGTTCTCTTAGTAGTTTAATGACATGAGATTTTGCTCACTTTACACCAGGGGTCTTTTAGTGTCTTTTTAGGCCAAGACCTAATCTGAAAGAGAGCACATGTAGCACAGTTAACTGTATCTGTGGATGGCTATTTTAGTGGTTACCTAACCTACAGGAGAGCCCAATTACCAAAGTTAAAACAAATCTAAAAACATCATCAAATAGGTCGATCTGTCTTTGCTAATAATATGTTGGATTCATGTTTATGTATATTTTGAGAAAGGAACCTTTGAGAAAAAAATTATGAAAATAAGTTAAGGCCCCTGTAGTATCTATGAGGGCCCCTAAGGCTCCCAGACCCCCTGTTGAAGATCTCTGCTTTACATAGATAATGTTGACAGGTGCACAGACAAAGGGCCTAGTAATGTAATAATTGTTAAAGGTCCCATGGCATTAACATTTCACTTTATGAGTTTTTTTTTTACATTAATATGCGTTCCCCCACCCTGCCTATGTTCCTACAGTGGCTAGAAATGATGGTGATAGGTGTACGCCGAGCCCTGGGTATCCTGCTCTGCCTTTGAGAAAATAAAAGCTCAAATGGGCCGATCTGGAAGTCTTATGTCTTATGATGTCCTAAGGAGCAAGGTTACCTCCCCTTTCTCTGCATTGTCTCCCCAGAGAATTTGGCCCGCCCATGAGAAAGAGACTAATTGCATGGCTTGAAAACAAGCAAAGCATGTCAGTTGGTCAAGACCACACCCCCACCCTCCACCTTGCCCTACCTCTCTCCTCCGCAATAGCATTTAAAGCAACGGACACAGGAATGGCACATCCTAAGGAAAGCTCATTGTGGGAC
>NC_045746.1:12683114-12695971 GCF_008692095.1 Etheostoma spectabile
GGCTGTAATTCTGCACCAAGGCTGAATTTTGGTAGAGAGACTTCAGATATGGTATTAGGGGACCATTAAGACCTATATAAAAGCATCCAAAAGGCAGCATGCCATAGGACCTTTAATTGACTGCGGTTACAATTTGCCTTTAATTCTCACAGTCACGTAAGCAACACACCGATGGCAGCAAGCTACGGCCATGCAAGACACTGGCCCGACAATGGGAAGAAGTCGGGGTTCAATGTCATGCAGAAGGACACGTGGACAGGGGGAGCTGGGGATCAAACCCCCAACCCTGCAATTAGTGGGTGACCCACTCTACCAGACTAAGGCCTACAGTTTACTGTAACACGTTAGAGTAAAAGGACATTTAAAGAGCTCTCACTCTTCTCATGTTTACGTCTACTATAACCAGTGATGTAGTGGAGGCTAAACGCAAGTAAACACCGTTTATGCACCTCTCAAAATTCTGAAATGGCGTTTACCCACCTCCAAAGTGCGTTTACCCACCTCTGAATAGACTATCGTCCCAAAGCCATTCTAAATTAAGCTTGTGTTGTTTTAGTTTCATATTGTTCATTATTAGTTTCATAGGTTGTTTAACCTAAGACGAAGTCTATCATAATGCGCTGCATTACTGTCAGTGTTGACCAATCTCTTGCGGTGTTTGGGGTATATGCCCCCCAACGTTGCCTTCCAGGCAGCGCTACCTGGAAGGTACTAGGATTGGGCAATGGTTGGGTGCCTTGAAGTCACGGTCGCAGCGCTGCCTTCAAGTCGACGTTGAGGGCATAGAACCTCAAATAGGAAGCAGCAGTCAAAGATTCGTCAGTCACACTATACTACATTAGCAGTGTTGCCAAGTCCGCTTATTATAAGCGACTTTGGGCTTGTTTTTTGTAAAGTCGCTTACAAATATCGGTAGTCGCGGGTTGCGTTTTTTTTGGGCTTGTCACTAAAGTGTGGTTGCTTATTTGGGCTTGTTCCCAGCCAGTGTTGCCAGATCTTGCGAGACAAATACGCAACCAGGCCTGTGAAAACAAGCCCAAAATAAGCGACTTTTTCTAAGGAGCCCCCCTAAGATCCTGGAAGAGAAAAATAAATCAAACTGTGTGCACGGTTTTACAATCCATGTGGACAGATTGGTAAACTGTACACACGGTAGGCTAGAGTTTATTTATTTCCCCTCCTGAGCTTTAGGACAATGACCACAGGAGGGAGTTAAACCACCTTTAAACATTATTTAACATTAGAAAACTGATGGGATTTGAAATATAGACACTTTTTCACAGTGATTTTGAGTTGTCTTGTTCCCCACGACGGGTTGGATCCATTCTTTTCCTCCTTTCTCTTCTCCCAGTCTTTGTTATACTTCTTCCCGTATTTCACCCACTTTATCCCGGGCATTATTCCTCCAAAAACTCTCCTACAGTCCACTCACCATTAGTCGCTCGCGCATTTTCCTAACCAGAAAACAACAGACCGCCTGCTCGGCCTCTGATTGGCTGGTACTCGTTTCCATCGGGTCAGAGCCAATTAGAAGCAGAAGAGTGGGCGGGAAATAACGCTGCTGTCAATGGTGGTTTATGGGGAAAGGGCGGGATCGAGCGAACCGGCGAGAACAAGCTGGGAACAAGCCCAAATAAGCAACCACCACTTTAGTGACAAGCCCAAAAAACCGCAACCCGCGACTACCATATCTGTAAGCGACTTTACAAAAAAAACAAGCCAAAGTCGCTTTAATAAGCGGACTTGGAACACTGTTCCCAGCTTGTTTTTGCCGGTTCGCTCGATCCCGCCCTTTCCACATAAACACTATAGACAGCATCGTTATTTCCCGCCACCTCCTGCTTCTAATTGGCTCTGACCCAGATGGAAACGAGTACCAGCCAATCAGAGCAGAGCAGGGCAGTCTGTTGTTTTCTGGTTAGGAAAATGCGCGAGTAGCGACTAATGGTGAGTGGACTGAAGGAGAGTTTTGGAGGAATAAATGCCCGGGATAAAGTGGGTGAAATACGGGAAGAAGATAACAAAGAATCGGAGAAAGGAGGAAAAGAATGGATTCTACCCGTCCTTAGGAACAACTCAAAATCACTGTGAAAAAGTGTCTATATTTCAAATCCCATCAGTTTTTTTAATGTTAAATAATGTTTAAAAACTCCATCCTGTGGTCATTGTCCTAAAGCTCAGGAGGGGAAATAAATAAACTCTAGCCTACCGTGTGTACAGTTTACCAATCTGTCCACATGGATTGTAAAACCGTGCATTTTTTCTCTTCCAGGATCTTAGGGGGGCTCCGTAGAAAAAGTCGCTTATTTGGGCTTGTTTTCACAAGCCTGGTTGCGAATTTGTCTCGCAAGATCTGGCAACACTGTACATTAGGCTACATGTCTCATGTAGTTAATGATGAATGGGTTTTTAAAATGGATATCCGTCATTTTTTTAAGCGCCGCTAAGACAGCAGCCCTCCTCCTGATGCCAGCAAACGGTCTCGGAAAGAAGCCCAAAGTGAGTGAGCTCGGAAAACAGTACTCAACTTAATGTTTCTGAGGTTAATTTGGTTAATGGCAGATTCATGCCACTGACTCCAAAAGCCACGGCATTGATTGGGTTAGCCTAGCTTAGGGTGACCAGACGTCCCCGGTTTCCGCGGACAGTCCCCGATTTTGGCTACCTGTCCCCGGCTGGATCTGTCCCCGGAAATGTCCCCGGTTTTCACTGTGACTGACAGACCCGAAATTGGAATGAAAGAAAGAAAAAAGTGACAAAACGTAGCCGATAGTCGCACACCCAACACACGCAGGCTCCAGGCAGCCAGAGCCAGCGGTGCTCAGAGAGGTTTTAGAAGCCGTGTTTTACGATGCTAAAATCACTGATTATTTACATGGAGTCTGGTGTGTTTAGCGAACGCAATTTCGCGGACTTTTATGTTTTAAAAAGGATCTTAATCTTTAACAGAAAGGTCGACTTCCTTAGAAATCCTTTCCATAATGTTGTCAGACACTTAGAATATTAGTCTGAGTCTGTTAGCAGCTAAACGAGCACTTTTATGAACGTAAATACAAGCTGGACAATTATCCTATTAACTTACATTAGGGCGATCTCGTTTAATACTGCATCACTGTCAAAGGAAAATATGTCCTCAGAAGTTTTTGTTGTATCTGATTCTCAAGGAGCTGTTGCAGAAACAAGCCTTGAGCAGTAAAGCAAAAGCTGTCAGTAGTTCAGTAAACATTACAACATTATGAAATATTGAGACTTTCTATCTTGAAATATTAGGATTATAAGGACTTTCTATCTTGAAATATTAGGATTATAAGGACTTTCTATCTTGAAATATTAGGATTATAAGGACTTTCTATCTTGAAATATTAGGATTATAAGGCTTTCTATCTTGAAATATTAGATATAAGGACTTTCTATTTGAAATTAAGGACTTTCTATCTTGAAATATTAGGACTTCTATCTGAAATATTAGGATATTAGGACTTTTTCTATTTGAAATATTAAAACTTTCTATCTGAAATGTTAGGACTTTTATCTTGGTATAAGGATGGATTTTTTATCTGAAATATTAGGACTTTCTATCTTGAGGGTAGTGGAGTGGGTAGGAGAAGTAGCAGCCGGGGTGGGTTAGGATCAGACCTTGCCCTAATAAGAACAGCTCTAGGTCTGTGTCCCCGTTTTAAGTTTTACAAAAATAAAAACATTACTGTTTGGAGGGAAATACGCTTCTGAGCTGAAAATGTCCCCGGATTTTGTCTGAGGAATCTGGTACCTTAGCCTAGCTACCCTTCACGACATGAAGTAGCAGCCCAGCTAACAATTTTTGGTTCCCAGAACGTTCTGGGAACGTTCGTTTTTGGTTGTGGGAACGTTCCCTGAAGGTTTGTTTTGGTTGTAGTTTGGTTGTTGCTGGTTAATTGGAGGTTTCTTAACGTTCGGGAACGTTCGTTTTTGGTTATCGCGAACGTTCTCGGAACGTTCTCCTAACGTTCTCTAAAAGTTACAACTTTAAGAAGTTAGGCGAACGTTCGAACACGTTGCAACCTTTAGCGAACGTTAGGGGAACGTTCCCTTAACGTTGCAACCTTTAGCGAACGTAGGGGAAACGTTCCCTTAGCGTTGCAACCCTCAGCGAACGTTACGGAACGGTCTTAACGTTAGGGGAACGTTCGCTGTAACCAAAACGAACGTTCCCAGAACGTTAAGAAACCTTCCAATAAACCAGCAGACAACAAAATACAACCAAAACAAACCTTCAGGGAACGTTCCCAGAACGTTAAGAAAAGCTTATTCCCCTAACCTTTAAACAACACCCATACTCTATGTGTGTATGTATGTACTGTAAATACACACGTACATACATACAAAAGTTATATTAGTAGGAAGGAATGAACAGGCAAACTTGATGGCATTTCAAAACTTTAATATTCAAACAACTGAAAAAGAAACAACAAAGATAAGGATGTAGTGTAAATGTAGTGCAAGATGCATAAAGATGGGTTTGTAAAGTGTGTGCAAAATAAGTCACTAAAACAATATATTAATAAAAAAGTTAAAAAGGGGCTCCATGGCTCAGTCCTTCTCAGCTGGCCTATAAAGAAATAAACAAAAGTTAGACATGTAATACTAAGAATGAACACAACACATTTTTTTTGATGAACTTTCTTATGAACATAATGCAGAAGAACTTAAATTTACCGTCTGTGTGGGGCAAACTTCAGAACTTGCCCAATCAAATCCTCCGCTTCTGCAGCAGTCAGCGCAGGGAAGTTTTTCTGGCAGGCCGCTAGAGTACAAGTCAAAATGAAGCAAAGTTATAGGTCAAATTAAAACCTCTTGTCAGCCAAGCTACGATAATATAATGTGAAGAATAAAATAAAACCTGCCTGTTATAACCCTGCTCACAGCCAGGTCCTGGAAGGCTTTCTTGTCTTCTTCCCCAGGCGTACTGTGATCAGCAGCATGCGGCGGACGGCATCACTCCAGTACAACCACCGAGGTTGACCGGAAAAATGCTGTACAATATAGTAACAGATTATGCATACAGTGTAGAGCTTGTACAATCTCATTTGTAAGAGAGTCAGTTCAGTTAAGATATTAGATTTATGCAATTATATAGTGTTGTCTTAGGGCAGAACTATGGCCACTTAATTTCCATATTGTTCCTCCTCTCCATACACCATACATACATCCATACATAATACAAACACGTGAGCAACCTGAGTCTTACCTCTCATTTTTCCATGTCTGTGAGCACCCCCTCGTGTGAGTTCTTCTGTTTAAAACAACAAAAATGTTGTGTACTCTAGTGATCCTTGCCATTAAATTGTACTTTTTGCAAATACAAAAATCAAAGCAACTGTACCTTCAACGGTCCAAGATGAAGGGCAGTCGTGGTAGGGTCACTAAAGACTCATCCTGCTCTGGGCAACCAGCTGGTTTCTGCATGGTGTTGATACATATAAAAATAAATTATATGATTTTTTTATAAGATGAAGTTGATAGGTTGCCTGCACATGCCATTACAAAATATGAACCTATTCTTTTATATCAGACAAAATATATATTAAAACAACTTACATGCAGGTGGTGGAGGAAGTGTTATCTGCTGAGCTGAAAAAAGACAGGAAGAGACAAACATTAGAACAATCCCATGATATGCACCATGTTGACTGTCATTGGTTCCATGTTAAGAAATATGACTGTTTTATATAAATGCATACATAAATTTTAACTTCCAGACAGGGCTTCAGACGCACGCTCCGTCCTGGACAGTTTATTGGTCGTGCAACAGATTCTCGTAATACAGAGACCATATAGCGTGTACCCATTGCAAAATCTGTGATTTGAATATGTGAAAAAATGTAGTCTAATAAAGGTCTTAACATCACTTGAAGATAGTTCATGAACCTCCTTGGGCGTCGGCGCTGCCTTTTTGGACACTTGCTTCATCTTCTGTCTGGATGCTGGTGTCCCTCAGCCGCCGACACCGGTCCACAGCTTTGGGTAGGAATCTATGTTAAGAGAACATTGTGATCCAGTAGTGCAAAAAAAAGAAAGAAGAAAAGCAGTTCCATACAGAGAAAATTATATTTACATAGTATAGGCAATAGGTTACCTGTACACAGCCATATTTTTTAACTGGATATTTGGCCCACTGCTGTTGGGCAAATGGCACGCTGTGATTTGGAGCAGAGCGAGGTGACATGGAGCTCCGTAAGCATGAGCAGATAATCCACTTCTCCTCAATGTCTCCCTCCGATTCATCTGAAAATAACAGATCATACAATTGTACTGATTGCAAAATATTTAAAATGTATACAGTCAGTGTAAACATTGAACGTGACAAGATTTCTGCATTGTACCCCAGATACTTTGTAATGGGGAGACACAGCATCCACAGAAATGCATGTGTAAAGCCAGTACTGAGCTGTGTAGCAACACATTACGTCCCTTGCTGAGCCTTCACTCAGCTTGACGATAACTGGCTAAAGTGCGTTGCAAGATGGCTGCTATCTACCTGGACTAAGGATTTTGATTATTTTGGCTTTATTTAGTACTGTACTACACTAATTAAAAAAAGACGAAACGGATATCTTATTGTAACAAAAAAAAGCATTTTAACATGATACACAAAACTTACAATGCAACAAACAAAAGAAACGTCGTGCACAGCAGCAAACAAAGGGAAAGATTTAAGCAATCCATTTAAAGCCCAACTCTGGCCTCGCCCTTTTGAATGGGAGTGCTACTACGGGCCCTTCATGTAGGATCAAAATCAACATTTTTAAAACACTAAGAAGGCTCGACACAACATGAAACTTTACTCCAAGTCTACCTGGGGGCTCACAACACTAAACTCAGCATTGAGAACATGGTTTGTGCACAAATAGGTTACTAAACAAAGAAAGACTGGAGCAGCTCACTGCATGACTAGCATAGCACAATGGCGGACGACGTTGAAAAAAAACTAAAGGTAGTTGTTTACTTCAGCCAAACTTTTATTTTTGGTCACCTAACAGAACCGGAATATAACAAACCCATACGAGGGGGAAGAGTTAAGTTAAACCACAAACCCTCCCCTACAACACAAAAAAATCATTAAACTGCAAAGTATTCGCTTACCTCTCCAGTGAGCTGGGCCGCGTGGTCCGTCCTGTGGTTTCTTTCTTCTAACGGGGGAATCGGTTCGCTCAGAGCAGCGGCCCCTACTGGTGTGGGGTTGTAACGGTTAGGTTTTCAAACTGAATAAAGAAGTGAATTATCTTAGTTGTGAAAATCGTCCCATTGATAGATTCCTCTTTTAAGTTGTTTCACGAAGACAGTTAAAAAACCGAAGTCAAGCACAAAAGTACTATTTTAAGCTAAATTGATATCAGCCTTAAAATAAATGTTATGCTTTCTTAAATTTTATAAGTCAAATCATTTTTGAGTGAATAAATCAAGTGACAAACCATGCTACTTCTAATTTCGAACAACCAAAAACAACCAAACGGGAACGTTGTTTGAAGGTACGGCGCAACCGCAGGGGAACGTTACCGTTGGTTGGTTCTCTTAACGTTTAGAGAACGTTATAACCAGGAGGGAACGTTCCCTAAACGTTAGCTTTTGGTTTGGTTCGAACGAACCTTTAGAGAACCAAAAACTAACGTTCCCTAACGTTCCCTAAACGTTCTGTGTTAGTGGGGAGGTCACCTAGCAGCCTTTTCCCATTAGTGAAATTCAGGATATATTGTCTGATAAATAACTGGATGTTATTTCATTCTGTGACCACTGAAAGTTAGTGACAACAAGCTCCCTTTGCTAGTCAGCTAGCTAGTTATTGTTGTCGCTCTAGCTGTTTTTCGCGGGTATGGTTAACGTTTCTATGGTAACAGCGAGTTGTACCAATCAGAAACGTTGCTGTTACGCTTAGGATTGTGGGTAATGTAGGTTTTCTACGTAAGATAGTGGATAATTGTTTTCTTATAATGTTACAAGGTTGATATCATACAGACTTCTAGCTTCATCAGGAGCAGAAACTGGGTCAGTCTACCTGGGATGGTTTATACATTATGGCTGATAATCTAAATTCATATGGAGAAAATCAATGGGGTTTTTGATTAGTTTGTTTGAGTAATTTTTTTTAAGACAAAAGTAAAAACGTCTTTGATTCCAGATTGTTAAATGTGAATATTTTACACATATTTTTGTTGTTTCTGTTTTGTCATTTAGTAAACTTTATAGATTTCAACCATATAATTCCTTCTTGAGTCTTTTTAACAATAACTTCGATTAATGAACTGAATGCTGATTGTGTGACCTATGCGGGAACAACCAGTGATAAATGACAGCCTATAGCAATGTCATCAGGATACACCGGTAGGCCGTGGCCCCCCTTATCGGTGATCGCGTCATGGTCCACCTGATCACAGAATTTATAGTTTACCCACCTCTTTTTTTTTTTTTACAACTACACCACTGACTATAACTAAACCACTGTGTTTAAGTTTGGAGAAATTGACAGTGTCTGTGGCATACAGTCAGTTTAATATTCCAGTATTCCTATACTGTAGGGACTTGTAGTTTAACTGCAGCATTCAACAGTTGGTTCAATATATGTTAGTTGGTCTGAGTTGGCAGAATTTTTGGAATCAGCTGTATTTAAATGTTCTAGCCACATGAGGTCAGCATTGGTCAAGATGCACTTTAACTTGCAGCAAAATGCTTAACAGGAAATATTCATCATTACAGTATTACTCTGATCTGGATATATAGTGTGTCTGTTACACCCAACTCTTTAGATGATCTTTAACCACATTGTTTTAGAAGGTTATTTAGGCTAATTAATAGTGCAATAACATTCAACAAAAGCTAAAACTGTCTTAAAGTTCTCATGTTATGCTCATTGTCAGGTCAATAATTGTATTTAGAGGTTGTACCAGAATAGCTTTATGTGGTTAAATTTCAGAAAACACGACATATTTGTTGTACTGCACATTGCTGCAGCTCCTCTTTTCACCCTGCATGTTGAGCTCTCTGTTTTAGCTACAGAGTGAGGCATCTTATTACCATCTTTGTTGGGAGTCGCACCGGACAACTAGCCAGTCAGAAATAGTTGCCTAGCAGCAAGGCAAGTGTGTGTTACAAAGTGACGCACGTTTGTCACAGAAGTAAAAGCTGGACTACAATAGAGCAGTTTGGAGCAGTTTGTTAACAGTAATGTTGGAGATGGCAAGTCCCTTTGGAGAGAACTTTGAGCTTTTTCACTTAAGGTGCTCAAAAATATATGTAACACAATAAAGGAAAGGGAAAACGCTAAAAAGCACAATATGAGCACCTTGTAGCCTTATGAATGTATTTAATTTACTCAGTTATTACTTTAATATATTAGGCTAATGTTTGTCTAATATTCTTATGGCAATTATTTTACATGCAGCCTATACTGTATACTGTATGTTCAAAATATTAATAATTCATTAAACATATACTGTGCATTTAAATACAAATTTGCCCTAGGAGATGAATAAAGTAGGCATATCCATCTATCAATCAATCTATCAATCTATCTATCTATCTGGTGCAGTTCATTTTCATGTGGGAAACCTCTGCTAAGTCGGAGACAGTGATCTGAAGGGAGGGGGAGGGAGCGATGAAGCGGAGGGGGGGAGGGGGGGTTAGTGGGACTCAGACAGACAGCAGAGCGGCTGTCCCAAGCTGCGCTGATACTCCCCGGCAGCGAGCTGGAGTCCGCCTGCTGCCTCCGCTTTATCACTGGCCACCTGCCTCTCCGGAAATAACACACCAACTAAGCTAAGGGTGAGCACAGCCAAAGCAAGGAGGCGAGACAAGATACTTGACCGGTTCCTTGGTGCCACCTTTTCGGCTTCCAGCACCGGTCACCCCCCCTTCTCCTACCCTTGTCCTGCGGGAGGGCAGGCTGCGCACCGGAGCGCACTTGGCGACCCGGGTTTGTTGTCGTTACCAGCAGGAGAGGAGCGCCCAGCTACCCGAGCCATAGCTGCTACAGCTCCCATTAAACCGGGCTGTCCCCTCAGAAGAGATACTTGCATGGATGCACCATGGCCACGCTTGTCTGCAGGGTTCAGTTTTTAGATGACACCGATCCGTTCAACAGCACGAATTTCCCAGAACCGACTAGACCCCCGCTGTACACCTTCAGGGAGGATGTCCCACTCATCAACCAGTTAGCAGGCGTCCACCGGCTCCTCAGAGCTCCACACAAGGTAGGATTACCAGCTTGGTAAATAACTCATGCTAGATTTAATTTATGTAGCATTATGTGTGATAGCCTATATTGCGAATATATGATTTTTACAAGGATATATCGCACAATAAAGCAATATAAGATTACGAACAAACTATTTTACACTTCAAGCCTACTGAAAATAAAATTCCATATCTACTATTCAGAGGCTATTTTGAGAACACATGCAAGCACAAGTGATTGGTTCTCCAGCCTGACGACTGAAACAAGGTTGCAAGTGTTTCTTTCAAAGCCCACAGCAGCATTACACATGAATTTAATTTGTTTTGGACTAAATATTCAGAATTAATCCCATACTGGCATACATATGGTCTGTAGAAAAGCCATTGCGAAAGAGGCTGGTCTGATCGACCGACTCTAACACTTTAACCTCTCTGTTTGAGGAGGCAAGAAATAAGAATACATCCTTGTCTCAAATTAAATAATCCTTTATTATTTCTGGATATGTTTTGCAGTCTGTCACAGTGACAGGTGTGCAAAGGCAGCAGTGCAACCAGATACATGTGGCAGTTAGTGAAAGCTCTGGTTACCAGCAAAAAGCCTGAATCACATATGATCAAAATTTAGTGCAGAGTCAGATCACCATGGGTGTATGATAGAGATGTTCTTTCTTTGTGAATTTCAGCAACACATTCCTTACTGACAAGGGTAAGTAACACAAAAAAAATAGTTGATTGAATTGAAAATAAAAGTGAGACAGAGAGAAGGGAGTTCCACTGCGGGCACACAACCCTGACAGCAAACCAGCATTCAACAGCAGAGTGGTTTTCCAGACCAAACAGATCTTTTGCTGCCCCATCTTTAAAAGCCACAAAACAAATGAAAAATGTCCCACAGCACAGAAAAGCTCATGATTACAACCTATACACAGACAGATGGCAAAGCCTGTGTCCGTGTTTGCAATTTTGTTCACATCAGTAGGAAGACTGTGCGCAATGGCAACTGGATATTCTGCTTGGATTATAGGGATGAAACGGAACTGTTGCAAATTTGCCCGTCAGACTGTCCAGATTTAAAAGTTGGTGTTGAATGTTATTATGATATTGGAAAATGCCAAAGCTAGCAAGCGTTTGACAATTTCCTGAGCCATTTCTCAGTCTTTCTTTGTTAAAGCAGCCTTTCTCTCTTTTTGTCTAAACCGCTTGTGCTCTTCTCAGAGAAAAGCCTACTGTATTATTATGTTGTGATGGTAGAACTCTGTGTATGGCTGGCTGCTGGCCTGCATGTAAAGTATAGGTCACTTGTCCCAGAATTCCTGCGGCTAGGAGCCTGGGTCCCTGCGACACTTTGTTCTCCTCACTTTGGGTGCCGTGGTTTTTCTGACCTCTTCCTCCAACTCCTCTTCCCCTCTCTGACCATGCACCAGTTTGTAGAGTCAAACAGAAACACACACACACACACACACACACACACACACACACACACACACACACACACACACACACACACACACACACAAACACATGATCACAAGCACGGTTTGGCTAAATTGCCTGGGTTAAATCAGTGCATCACTAGTTTGTTTGCATGGGATGTGTCATTCTATCCAAACTGCTAAACAAAGAAGTTGCTTTTGATTCTCATAGGAAATATTATCACCTTTCAAAGTTGAACATTAGTGAGTTAAGCATGAAGACAGGCAACCCCTTCAAAACGATGAATAGATGTCCAGCTCAATGCAGAAGCCTCGGCATCAGTGTAATAGCCACATTTTTGCAGGGGGAAAAACTCCCATTCCTCTCAAAACAACAAAGCCGAGACTTCACAGCTCAACTTGAATTTCATTACCAAAGGCTTCCCATTAAAGCACCATTGGGAGATTTAATAGCCGTGTAGAACACACCCTCCTCCACGTTCTCAAAGAGCCTAATCCTCTGTGGCACTGATTTTGACACAAAAAAAGTTCTTAAAAACTCATCGTTCAAGTTACGTAAGGGTATTGTTAAGTGTAGACCCACTGTGATCGCCAGCAGGCTTGGTGTTGTTTTAATGTGGAAGTAATTACTCCTCCTACCCCTGCGTTTTTTGTTCTTTTTGCTTTGCTCTTCTGGGAGAATTTGATTAAATGAGTGTAAAATATATACTAGCCACTAAGTGTTTCCCTGGCCCGTCCCGGAGCCTTGAGTGTGAAGAGCCTGTGGTTCCTTCTGGAGCCTCCTCTCTGCCGACTCCGTCCAGCATGATGTGTTTTGTTATGTTACTACTAATATTACCCAAGCGAAGTGTTTTAGGAAAGAGACACCCGTTGGAGGGGGAGCTGTTAATGTATTACTTTACAGAGTAGTCCGAGGCTCACTTCTTCTTGCTCTCCAAGCATTATTTGTACGTTTGAGTAATGTGTACTGTACATAAAGTGGAGCAGCAAAAGAAAGCAGATGGAGGTGGGGCTCTGTCCTGGGATGTGTGTTAGACAGAAATGGGGATTTTCAGAGAAATTATCAAAGCCTCATTCAATTACCAGACGTACTGTAAGTAAGTGAAAATGAAATATTGAAAAAAAACTGAATAATGCTAGCAGATTGGGCACAAGAAATGCTTTTGTCTTACTGCTACATAAAAAGTGGGGCAGTGGGACAGGGCATGATTGTACCCC
>NC_045746.1:12695981-12696751 GCF_008692095.1 Etheostoma spectabile
CCAGACTGCAAGGATTCTGCTTAACATATTTGCAATAGAATGCTCATGTTTTTTTGGGGGATGGCAGAATTGGTTTGATAGTCCACTACTTCGGCCCAGACTAACTCAACCATTTGATGGATTGGTAAAACCTTTTGGATTGACATTTAGCACACACATCCATCCATGTCATTCTTAGGATGTAGGCTACTGTACCAGCTTGGGTGTTCCCTTACATTTTTCAATCCTTCAGCCCCAGCTGTACTTCATGTTTAGAGCTAATTTAAAGTAAGATGTGAACTTGGTAAACATTACACCTACTAAAGATCAGCATGTTGTCACTGTGAGCCTTCTGCCATTGTAAGATTAGCATTTAGCTAAGTAACAACTTTAGTAAAGGTAAACGTCCACTCAAGGTCCACTTTCTTTTTATTTTGTCATTCTCATCTTGCAAGACACTTTCTTAAATTTTCCTTGTAAAATATGGTTATGTTGACAGCATTTTATTTGGCTTTACTGACTGAATTCCAACCAGGGATGTGTCTAAGAACAGTGTGTTTTGCTTTGCGGATTAGCTATTTGGCACAGATGGATTAATGTTGTTGTGAGGGGGGTGAGGGGAAACTGGAGCAGAACCCAGACTCACCTCATTTGCTTACGGCGCATAATTCCTTCTTCTAAGCCTGGAATTGCTTAGTGTAGTAATGCAAAGTTCATTGCCATATGGATAAGTCAGCTTCTCCTTTGTAACACCTTGGCCTTGAGAGTAGCCCCCCCCCCCCCCCCCCCCC
>NC_045746.1:12696761-12713701 GCF_008692095.1 Etheostoma spectabile
CCCAACACCCAGCCCCTGGATACACCCACCCTTGAGCTCCTGTGTGCACTCAGTGCAGCTTAAATATAGCAAGGTTATATTTATGCTGTGAGTCCATCCGACAGTCCGTCTCTATGTTTCCCAGTGAGAAGGAGGGACAGACAGAGAGCAGCAGCAGGTCTTGTGATTTGTGGTCTCTGCTGGGCAGGGAGTGTCGTCATGCAGCCCACCCCAGACAGCCAGGGGGAGTTTGGCAGCACACCAGAGGCTCGGTTAGGCCTACCAATGCTATAGAGGTGCTAAATGCTAACTCAACTTATAACTCTGATCTCATTCACCTATTCATACATCAGCAGCTTTAACAATGAGTTGCAAAGCTCATGGCTTGTTGTAACAATAACGCTATGATGTATGTTACTTTTAACAAGTTGTTGCAGGGATGGCTGCTTGCACCTGCTATCAACTTGTGACTGTACCCATAAACATCAATGCCAGTGGTGTGCAGATATATTACTGTGCACCTGGTCTCAAACTCAGCAGGGTTTCTCATTACATAGCATAGCGGGTCAATTCTGACTTAGGCCGCTGTGCAGTGCTACCTTAGATCATGCCATCACAGATGACATAGGTGCAAGATTGGTCTGTTCTTGAGAAGTGAAAAAAAAAGAATCTGCCATGTGCGTAAAAAATGTACGTGTGTAAATTAAGTATGTGGGGATGACTGTGATTGTGATTGATCTTCACAATCATACAGAAACAAAATGTGCTGTAGCTTCAAATTGTACACAATTAAAAAAAAAAAAATCTCACAGCTGGTATTTTAATGCACTAAAATCTTTTTTTTTTGTGGTTTTCCTCTGGTTTTGGTTTCATGTTCTGCAGCATTTATTGCTACATCTCTACTTGTTAATACCCTTAACAGCTTTGTAATGCCGAAATGCATATGGCTCTATTTTTCGTGGTTCACTGTACACACTCATGTTGAAATCCTTGCCCTGTAAGCTGACTTTATTTTACATGCTCAAATTGTTTTAAAAAAGGGTGTGAAACACATGAACAGACGTACTGTACAGAGACAGAAGCCTATTAAACCTACTAGTGGGCCCGGAGACCAATGTCATTCCTGCGGGTGGTTTATGTACGTACATCACAGCATGGGAATTTCAAATGCCACCCTCACGTCCAAGTACGCAATCATATTTTCCATTCCTAATTTAAATTTTAAGTTGTCCCATAGGCTATACTCAGTTTAATTTAGTTAAATCCAATCCAGTATCTTAGTTCAGGTTTATTTCATTCATTCAAACTTTTGTGTTCAAAATATTTTTTGATTCTTTTCCATAGCTTGATGACTGCACGCTGCAGCTCTCCCACAATGGCACCTATCTGGATCTGGAGTCCTCTCTGGCTGAGCAAAAGGACGAGCTGGAGGGCTTTCAGCAGGATGACACAGGGTGAGACTGACACAAATTTATACACATATCAAACTGATAGACTGATACCATGCCCCCCCACAACACACACACACACACACACACATAAACACACACACATAAACACACACACATAAACACACACACACACACACACACACATAAACACACACACACACACACACACACACAAACAAATCATTTCAAAAGTTTCTCCATTCTTATAAAATCAGAATAGTCTCAAACTGCTGGATATGGATTTATTGGAAGCACAAGTTCATGGAAAGTATGAAGCGTTCTGGAAAGCGGGACAGATGCCCTCCCTTCCACAGCTACAGCTCTCTCACAGTTTTTATATATATATATATATATATATATATATATATATATATATATATATATATATATATATAATTGATATCCTGGGTTATTTTCTTTGTGACAAAATGTTACAGGCTACTCACTCTAGAAGAAATAGCATTTTTAATATCTCCTGCCATCTGCTGCTGGTGTCTCACTAGGTTAACAAGAGAAATGTAAAATGAAAATCATCTGCTATGGCTCTTAATTTTGCCCAGAAAATTATATAGCTAACATCAGATCCTGACTCACCTTGCCCTGTGTTCAATTTAGCTAGTAGATTATGGCCTAAACAATAGCCACATATTTGGCCTTTTCTGTGTAAAATAGCACTTCAGTGTTGCTTTTGCGATGAGTAACGCTATGTAAATAATCAAATCTGTAGCTAGGATAATCAAATAAATAAAATAAATTATATAAGAATTGCATCAAGTCTTGACTGAGGAGTCATAATGTAAGTTACTGAAAATAAATGACCAAATAATGTAGTAGCCTACATATTTCTTTTATTTAAAATTATGTTAATGTTACATAAAGTTAGTTATCTTATTCAGTACTATTGCTAGCTGCACAAATTCTAGCTAACGTTAACGATAATTAGTTTACCTCAACGGCTTCTTTTTTTGTATGCAATGTTGACGTTAAATTAGCAGTTACACTTGGCGAACTACCTAGGTATACTACATACCTAGAACTACATAGCTAACTTCCGTTCTTATTAGACATTATCGATGCATAGCTAACGTTACTAGCATAACATTAAAATCTAGCATAATGTTTGCAAGCATGCTAACTATTGTGTATGCTTAATACAGTGCTTTAACAATGAGCGTATTGCTTAATTAGCTAGCTAGCTGACCAGGTGTGAAACAGGCAAACATATTCTACATTCAACTGGCATAACGGTAACATTAGCTACATAACATTATTAGAGGTGAATAAAGCGAGAAGTGGGATGACAGAAATTATGCAGTCCGTTCTTTTTCATCAAAGCTCATCATAGCTAAATAAACACGTGCTTTAAAGTCAGGCAGTTTATGACAGCTGTCATAGACTTTTAAAGGCATAGTGCTGGTGAATATTGGGATTGCTGTGTCTATTCATCAGTTGTGATGGTACTTTGTTTTTATTTAT
Organism: Etheostoma spectabile; assembly: GCF_008692095.1. Lineage (NCBI taxonomy): Eukaryota > Metazoa > Chordata > Actinopteri > Perciformes > Percidae > Etheostoma > Etheostoma spectabile. Next base: position 12,699,668 of record NC_045746.1, read on the forward strand.
TTTTGCTGTTTGTTAGCTGTTAGCTGTTAGCTATTAGCTGTCACTAAGGCTGCAGCTTTTCCAGTCTCACGATAGTCATAACAATGTTGCCTTAATATGCATGGCCATTAAAATCTGCTTGTCTGTATCACAGTATCATGGTATATTTTAATAGTATATAATTAAGGCTTATTTTATTCTTCTTTTTACTGACAAGGCTGAATTGTAAAACTGAAAATTGCCTGAAGAACTGAATGATGTGTTATAACGAGTAGATTGGTAAAAAGAATTTATGTTCCCTGCCATCAAAAATGTGTGTGTGATTCCAGCTGCGGCAGGACACTGCTCACCACAGTTGACAGTAAACAAGGTCCTTTGGTGACGAGGACAGCTCAAGAGTATGCTTTCACTAAAGGAAAGTGACTAGAAACATTGGGAGCAAACTGCTGTAGATTATAATGCAAAGTGACCAAAGTCCCTTCAACCATTCAAAGTGTTTTTGTATCATTTAAAATACTGTGTTGAAATAGGGATTTGAATAATCAAAATATGATAGATCCTATCTCTCTTTCACTAGCATCTTTAATGCTAAACAGCCATTCTCATCCTCACAGTTAAATTGTATAATTGAATTTTCTTTCACATTCCTCACACTGTTCTCTGACTGGCCGGAAACCTCACTCTCCCCAAGTCTCTGTCATTGTCACAGTAGTCCATATCGATGACGTTCCACTTCTGATTGTTCAGGTGCCATCGAAAATTTTGCCAAATGTCCCTCTTTTTCAGCCGGATGTCCGTCACCTTTCGTTTCCTCTGTGTTGTAATTTTAAACTCCAGTCAATTTATGAGGACTAATGGTTAACGGCTCTTCAGATCTCTGCAGGGTAAATCCAGACAGCTAGCTAGACTATCTGTCCAATCTGAGTTTTCTGTTGCATGACTAAAACAACTTTTGAATGGACACATGTTCCACCAAAACAAGTTGGCTGTATTGCAGAGGCACCTTCATTGTGTACAGGGCTTAGCGCTGCCCAAGACACTTGTTACTGGTTTAAAGAAATGCTAATAAACCAGAGCCTGTTTTCTTTCTGTTCCGGAATGCTGTTCTGCAGAGTTGTGGAGGTAGGTCTGGCAATGCAAGACTATTGTCACACCAAACATTATCAGACCAGTGTGGCAAGAAAAATGAATTTGCAATAAAAACACAGTTCTATCAGCATCTCAGCCGATCGTGTTAACATTTTGCTCTATTTCCGAGCAAAGCTGATAACGCAGCTTAACGAAAAGATAGGAGGCCAGCTGGTTTCTTGTTTGGGTGTGTGTGTCATCCTTGCTGCACGTTATGCACGGGTGTATTGCAGCTGTGTGTGTTAGCAGGGCAGTGCTTTCCCTGCTTAAATTGGATGCTATCAGCATGTTAGTGATGGAAGTCAGTGATTAGAACAACTAAGACTACGAAAGAGGGTTTGCGTTGATCTCAAAATACCATTATAATTTACCTTTATGTGTGCGTGGGCTCATTTTGTTTTCCCACTGGAAATATGCTGTGTATGAATCTGTGCTCAGATGGCACGGTGGTATGTGTAGGTGTGTGTATGTGTGTTGTGTCTGCTCCTGCACTTTTTCGCTGTCTGTCCTCAAGGCTCAGATGTGTATCAGGATAGGGGTACAGATCCAATGCATGCCACTGTTTGTTTGCACTTTTCCCATCACGCCAACGCCTCTGATACGGCCTAAAATGCTGGGATCGGTATTGGGAAGTACTGGAGTTTATACACTGACCCTAATTCCACGTAATAAAGCCCTCAAGAAAATCTACGTTAAGGTAGTTTATTTATGCTCTTTTTCCGTTATAACTGACTGTCAAACTGGATAAATAAAGAAAGTTCTACAGTGTTCATTGTTTGTGGTTATTCATGTTTCACAAAGCGTTTAACCCTGAGCCATAGCGACAACAAATCACATCACATCATATCACACCCATACAGGGATAGTAGTATACAGTTGTTAAAACATAATAAAATTAATTACACAATGGTATCGGATTAGTACTCTGTATTGGCCGATACGCAAGTTCAAGTATCGGTATTGGGAAGCAAAAAAGGGTATTGGACCATCTCTCTCAGCATTGTAAAAAGATGTACATCATAACATGTCCTTGCCTCATATTTTGTCTTATGATCTCATTTTAATTACCTTAAAGAAGGAGCCAAATGAATGAGATAATTGCACTTCCTTTTCCAATGCTGTTTCACTTGTTGCAGTATATTCCTCTCTAGAATTAAGTGTGAATAACTTGTGAACAAGACCGATCACTCCACTAATGCCAAGAAAATTACTCTTGATTCCAATAGTTAATTATGTTTGGCTTTAAGTCAAACTATTGTGCAGGAACTAGACAACATGCTTAGTTGCTTTCATAAAGATATTTTTTGCTTCTTTTGTTGTCAGGTCCAGAGGAAAGAAGCACAGTGTTATTCTACGGACCCAGCTGACCGTCCGAGTACACGCTTGCATCGGTGAGTGCTGTGTGACATGTTTATGTATGTGTTTAACATTAGTTTCTCCTTGGACACACACACATGTCCTGTCAGACACATCAGCCAGCCTAAGAACACGTCGTACTACACGCTTTTATGGTTGTCATGGGGTTTACACATGATTCATGCTGGGGTGAGAGATGAGACCTCCCACTCAGAGGCAGGTTTGACTGCTACGGTATGTCAAATTTCACCAACTTCAACGTGGTATTGTGATCATGTCAGTACGCATCACCATGGTTTAGAGAGAGAAAAGCAAATGGAAGCTTTTTATGTGTATATGGCTGTAAGTGAAAGCTCTGTTTTATACCTTTTGGGACTGGTGAAGTCGTTACAGTGGGATGTTCTTAACTCCTCCCATTTTGTAATGGTAAAAAGAAGGAGGGAGGAAGAGACAGATGGAGGTGTGAGTAACATTGAAAGTTATAGGATGCTTGAAGAAAAAGATAACCGTACGAAAGGGACAATATGTTATGGTAAGAGAAGGGAGAAAGAAACAGTAGGAAGATAGGGTGGGAGGGAATGATTGGACCTTTTCATTTTGTACTACCGTCACAGGTCAAAATTTCAGTTCCTCCCATAGTTTGGTTTTGACCCAGTACCTGCAAAAGTAATGACATTACCATCGAACTTAGCTTTTATTTTGTGTTTAGTGCTAATTAGCAAATGTTAGAATGCAAACATGCTAAACTAAGATAGTGAACATCATTAGTTCAAAGCATCACTGTGCCTATGTACAGCCTCACATAGATTCTGTGGACTATTATACTGTCATGTACAGAAAATTGTACGTTTTACTTTTATCTAGCACAGTTGCCAGAACTGGCTACCTATTATTTAAAATTATTGGTTTGTTGATGATGAATTTATCCTTACACCTGCAACAAGATTTCATTTTCGCACTGCATTTCTTGCCTACTGACTTATCATATAATGTACAGAAAACACATGGATAATTTTAGAGTCTGTTTTCTCTTTACTTTAACGTAAGTTAGCCAACAGCTCATTCATATAACAAGTGTGTATTCCGTTTTCTGTCTGCAACTCACTCTCTTTATAACACCTGCTCTTTGTCTGTGCTTGCTCTTTTCCTCCATGACTTGTCTGCATGGTCAACATTCTCCATGCCAGTGATAGCAGTGCTAATTTTGGATCCTAGAATCAGTGTCCCGGATTGGTTGAGAACGTGGCGAGGTGAAAGGTCACTAGAAGTTGGACTTATGGTGTTATGGAGAGAAAACGTGCACATAAAAAAAAAAGCATCATCAGTTTCTTAATTTAGGATTTGACATAACTTACATTTTCACAGTGCAGTAATAAAATGGAGTAGAATAGAGTTAATAAGAAAATAACAGTTGATTCTAAACTATATATTGTATTATCATACAAGTCACTTTTAATTTTGCAACATGCTGTTAGTATCATTTACCCAATCTTAGGACCATGAACCCCGGAACTTGCTCCATATTACCTTCCTTTAGTAAATTACTGTGGACATATGGTTCCTATCTTCTATAGAATGAGGGATCTCTTAGCCCCACAGACAAGCTCTGTGGTTACTGGGATGAGAATATATATACTATATATATTATATGCTATATACAGTATGCTTGTCTTGGCATAATTAGAAAAATAACTTATAAGAACAGACTCTTTATTTTTACAGACAGACTTTTTATTGGAGAAAAGGCTGCCTTATCACCATGTAAGATGCATTTCCTTTTGAAGGGCATAAGTGAAACTTGAATTTTTCCCATTCAGAATGGCACAGATGCAAAATCATTATCATGCATTAGAGTTCATAATGCAGAGTGGCACTGTGTAATTCTGCTGCATTAGGCAAACATAAACTCATATAGCGTCAGCGAGTCAGAGCAATCCCTTCACTTTAGAGATGTACGGACCACTTTCTCTTCCTCTCAACATTGCTTCAATGAGTTGGTTCAGCTCATCTGCCAGTTTTTAACGCTCTCTAATCCTTCCAGATCCTTGACCTTCAAATCGCCTGAGTAGTGGGCTAGTGGTCAGCATACTATCCACTAAATGAAAAATCTGTCACAATCAAGAATACAAATTGCTTGTGGATTCAAGTATCTGTGACTTACAATTAGTTGGTCAGTATAGAAGGATTGCATGTCATGACCATTCTACATGCATCATAATTATTTGGTTTATGTGATTGAAATGTGGGAAAGGTTCAATTCCTTACAGATGTTCCTACAACAATCTTGCTGTCTTCATCAGTTTCCGTGTTTAATTGACAAGGATCAGGATTTGATTGTATTAAGGTCAAGTCTTAGGGTCTGCAAACTCCTTCAGTCAATGATCTTCTTTTAGGGCCACAAGGTTGACAAAATGAGTAGACCTATGAGAAACACAGCTCTCCTTGGCAATTCTTGGCATCACTGCTAACGAAAAGATCAAATTACATTAAGGCTTTCCATTTTGGGGTTAAGTATGTTCTGAGATGTGTGTATGGGTGAATGAGGGTTTGATAATGTCTGTGAGTTAATGAGTTTTTCTGTTGTATGTCAAAAGGAGAACACATTGGCATGGCCAGCATAGCAGTGACTTTGTCTGCTGGTGTAAGCACTACTCTGCAGGCAATGTGTCTGCACTGGAGAGGCCTTCATGGCACTTTAATGATCCAGCTCTGCTCAGTAGATACTGCATTTGGGGGCACTGATTGGGGTCAATTTAACAGGAACGTATCTTTTTTTTATGCAGGGCAGGTGCCCTGAGTGAACAAGGTATAGCCTAAGCCTCATGTATTTTGCCCATCTCTCTTTTTTTTGTTCTTTTGTACCTCAATATCTGCTTGTGTGCCCTGTTTCCATGTATCCCTTTCCCTTCTCTTACCCCCAAATTCCACCGGATGCTTGGCACATTACAGTATTACAACTTACATCATTACAAATACATGCTACATAAACTATTTATTTTCTATCTGCATTTCTTGGACAGGATTATTAACTTACCCTTTACACCCACTCTTCCTGCTATTGTTTTCCATGCCGTCTCCTTTTTAAGGTTGTCCTTATAAAAAGGATGCAATGGGGCATAAAGGTTTTGGGGTTTTCTACCTCCAGAATCAGCATCTCCTCATCCAACAGGGTGAATGGGTCTCTCAAAACCTCTGACCTGTTGACTTCAGGCCTCTGTTCGCCCAGTAAGACGTTTTCAAGGTGCAGTGCAGGGATATATGCTCTACCGTGAGCACGGCCTATTTTATTTTGAAAATAAATTGAACGTTTTATTTTGTTTTTGTGCTCTACTTCCTGTCTTGCACTATCTGCCGTGTGCTGGATTGCTGCGGAGCTCTCTGGCGTCCGGCAAACATAGAAGCTCTGCGTATCTGCTCCGGAGGGCTGCGGATTGCCGGAGCTGGGACGGAGTCGGTACGCAGCCGGTCCGCAGTTAGTAGAAGTACACACATTGACTTTAATGGAAACCTAATGACTCCGCCACTGTTCCGGAGCGGATCTGCAGCCGTTCCACATCCGGTGGAATTTGGGGGTTAGTGGATCCTGTGGTCTGCAGTCCCATCAGAGTGCCAATCAGAAGCCCTTGTTTAAGGGTTAATTTTAGCACTCTCCATCACAGCAGAGTTGTTGTAGGGTGTAGCTGATGGGTGGAGAGAGGTGGTTCAGGGGTGTTATCTTTAGAAAGTGTTGACAGCACAGAAACATGCAAGGAAGGCAGCACAGTGCTGAACCTCTACTAACTTAATGTGGGAGTTACAGGAAGTGAGAGGGGCGAATGAGGGTTGATTGTGGAAGACAGAGGATAATTGGAAGGAATAATGTTGATTGGTAGTACAAGACTAGAAGTTTACAACCCTGCTAGCAGCATTACTGCTCATTACATCCCACAATATAAGAGGTTCACTCAGTTATGTATTAGTAATGTGTTATTATGTGGCTATGTATGCATCTTTCTTACTATTGTAAAAGAGCAGGCAAACAAAGGGATCATCCTCTCGGGAGTATAAATGTGCTCGGTACATTTTATGGCAATAATGTAGTTTATTTTTCCTTTCAGTGTCTCCAGAGGAAAAGTCAATGGATCAACTAAAACATAATTCACCATCTGGGGACCATAACAATACAATAAATGACCTGACAGATACTAGATTTCTGAATACGGATAATACATTACATGTTATTTAGCTGACGCTTTTATCCATAGCTACAATTTGCTATGTATCAGAGGTTGCACGTACCTCAAAATTAATATATTCAATATTTCAGCTTGGCTGATTGATGTAGCTCCAGATGATATACACAACACATTTCACAGATATGCAGTCATTAGTTCTGGAAATACCTTGTCATTACCTGTACTTGTGAAAATTTGATCTGTGAATGACTCTAGATAATAAAAGGTTAGTGGTGTGACATAAAATGTTAGCAAATTGTTGCCTTTTTTTAAACAAACACAATGCAACATTAGCATTTATTTGGAGTCATATTTCTGGCCACCTGGTGAACTTACACTTACAAGTAGTCATAGAAACTATAGTTAATTTTAAACATTGATTATAGCCATTTTATTATAATTAAGTATTGTATGCTGGTTTGTTTTTTATGATCTTCATAATCTCTTACTCTAAAAATAACATAAAACAAAATACAAGACAAATTAATAAATGTAAGGCCAGAGTTAGCAAAACATTTAGGATTAATGATAAAACCACATATAAAGCTGCATTGGCAATGTGTAATTTTCTCATTTGTACACTGTTAAACTGCACATTACAGAATCCCAAAGCTTTTGTTTCCCATGTGGCCTCATTTCCCAGCCTCTCCTGAAGTGAACGGAAATGCAGTAATTAAATACAGTTTAAGTGATCAAGTATAGAGAGGGTATATTATCCAACAGGTAAAGCTCCCTGTAATGAGTTGTACAGCAGGTGAAACAAAAGAGCCGTAGTGCAGAACAAAAGACTTTGCATGTGTTTTGGAGCCTGTTCAATCCCTTGGCACTTCCCTCTGGACTTTAGCCCTTTCAACAACAAAAAATATGGCTTCTATACTGCTGGATTTCTGCGACCCAATTATCCATCTCTAAATACCCCCCACAGTATTGTAAAAGAGAGGTGGGGGCCAGAGGTTGAAGTGGAGTGAAGGTTGACTTTCTTTGATTTTCTCTGGTTGGGCTGTTACATAACAAATTAACAACTTGAGAAAAGAGTCTAATGGCGTTTTTCCATTACATGGTACCTGCTCAACTCGCCTCGACTCCACTCAGTCGCAATGCCCCGTCCTCCTTTTTCCATTGCAGAATTAGTACCGCCTCATGCGTGAGGCGAGCGTGGCTGGTCATCATAGCAACGCCGCAGGAAACCGCCGTGACCTAACCCCACACACACACAAAACATTGAAGGTGTTGTTTTTGATTCTCCGCATGTGGCTATTGCCACAGCCAGAAGACAAAGTTAGTTGCAAAAGAAGCTGGAGGCACCAAAAAAATAACACAGCAGGCTAAACTATTTAAAAATGGCGGGTTTGTTCAAGACACGCCCGTCTGTCAATAGCAATGATGATGCAGTGATTGGTGACGATTCTCTCCGACCAAGTGTGCAGGTTTTCACGTCATCTTTTGGTATCGCCTATGTTTGCTTTGAACCTTGACAGTCTAAAAAGTAGTGGTTGACAGGCACCATGGACTTTTTATCATAAATAATTTCCATAATAATGGAAAACCAAAAGAGGCGAGTAGAGTCGAGGCAAATTGCGTAGGTACCATGTAACGGAAAAATGCCGTAAGATTGTGTTAGCCTTGTCTTCTTCTTGTCTAAGTTCCAGTTGTATGGTTTTATCCTGCTTTGATTGGATGATACATTAAACAAAAACAAATGTTTATATTAACTGTGTTTATGCACTTTAAATTAATATTTTGAGGATTTGATGGTATCAGTGAGAGTTACACAAATCCATATCTCTGTAAATATGAGCTTACTGACATGGTGGTCTCTAGTGAACAAAACAATAGTCACTATTCAGTATTGCTTCAGTCACAGAGTGTGCAGTGGTAGTGACAGCAGTCTGGCTGTTAGATGCTGCAGAAAGAGATGGCTACAGCTGGTTCTAACAGTGATTTACTGTGTTGGTGTCCCCCCGCTGTGGGAGATAAGGCCTGGTAATGGCATGGTGTGACAGGGAGATAATACTTTGTGATGGCCGGTTAAGCAGGGATGGGGCAGTAGTACATCTGTGGCTGTGCAGTTGTAAAACTCCAGAAACATTATATGTTTTTTTCAATCTGGTATAATTTCTCCTTCATACTCTATTAATCTGCTTTTCTCTATATTGTCCATTTGTTTCCAATTCTCCTCCACTTCTGTTATTTAACCCCTGCAACCTCTTTCTTTTTCTGGCCTGCCCGCTCTGATCTCTAGATCTATATTTACTCTGTTCAGCTTCACATACTGTTTGTGAGTCTTTGTGCTCATAGACACTGTTGGAGCTCAATCCTGCTCCGGTCTCACAACACCTGTGGTTTTTGCTCATGATCTCTCTCTGTGTGCACATGTGTGAATCAATAAGGATGTTTTTTTATGCTTAGGAATTGTTTGCTTGCTCTTTGAAAAGTTAAGACCCGTCTGTTTTATCTGTGCACAGCCATGATAGCTTCCATGCAAATGTGTGTTTATGTGTCTGTATTTTGCTTTCACAATCTCATCATAACTGAAATCGGCAGTTATGCATTCAGAATACAGGACACCTCGCTCTCTTTTCATCTGTGTTTCACACAGAGAAAGAAGGAATGAAAAAAATCCCTCAAATAGTTTCCCCTCTAACCTCACCAGCAGCTGAGACCCGGAGGAGCAACTGAGAGCATTGCGCCCACATGAGTCATGCCTTAGTTACTGCTGTGGGAGACGGAGAGATGGGCTGATGAGACATTAGGGATGGAGGTGTAGAGCAGTGGAAGTGGTGGAATAACTTAACAGCAGTAGCTGCTGTAGAAAAGCCTGTAACATGCATCTATCCTGTACCTGTTCTCCATTACTACTGTAGTAGCACTCTTCAAATTGTTTCTAACTGTAAATAACTTTCCTTCTTGCTTTCTTACACTTCAGTAGTAAATCAGGTCAGAGAAGAGGACCCTGGTCAAAACAAAGTTCAATGTTCTGTTTTGCAGTTTGTTGTATGCAGAAAGAAATAACAACTGTGCACTGCTTACCCTCTCAAGTTTAGCAATTATGTATTTTTGGAGTAAAACTACAATGTGATTATTTATGGATACTATGGTTTTTGCTGTGTAATCCAGTTGTGTGTTGCAGCTGTGTGTCTATTGTCACCGTGATCAGTTGCTGTGGTGTGGTGAATCCTGTGTCTTTCAGTGTTGTGCTCTTTGTGGATGTGGCAGGGTTTTCCCTGAGCTCATATTATGCTGACAAACATGAGCAGCCCAACTGTTGTGTCTCCCAACACTCAGTGCTCTTACTGGAAAAAAGTTAGAAGTATATCAGTCTATCATGGTGTGTGTGTGTGTGTGTGTGTGTGTGTGTGTGTGTGTGTGTGTGTGTGTGTGTGTGTGTGTGTGTGTGTGTGTGTGTGTGTGTGTGTGTGTGTGTGTGTGTGTGTGTGTGTGTGTGTGTGTGTGTGTGTGTGTGTGTGTGTGTGTGTTATAAGAGTACTTATAACTACAAAGTGGGCTGCAAAATTGTTTCCTAAGCATAACCTCTTTTCTAACCTCTGCATCAATTTGGAAATTAACCTGCAGATAAACTAAACTGGGATACACTACAGAAAGCATTTATTTAGGTTGGACTAATACTAGCGTATGATTTGTACTGGTTATGGCTTACAATTTTCATTTCTTTAAAAAAGTACTGGGGTTAGGAGCAAAGTTAACTGCTTGTCTGTCCAGCCAAATTAAACTGCCAAAGCAATATTCCCTAACCTTTCTGGTCTAGAACCCAAAAATAGGAGCACATTATATACAAGAACCACAGTGTGTGTTGAACTTAATAGAAAACAGTAGAATTGTACCACCTTGGCAACGTTTTCTCTCTTTCCTCACTCTCCTCACCTGTAAATTGGCGGTCCACAAAGCTATGACATAACTTATGGAGCTACTGGCCAACTGCTGCTGCTGTCTGGCAGGTGCATTTCCTCCTAGCTCTGTTTTTCCCTTGTGTTTCCTCCCTTAAGTGTTTTAACATTTCCTGGAAATCATCCCTCTCCCGTCTCTCTCCACACATCCCCTAAACCCATCATCTCTAAAACCCCACGGCTGGATAAGATGCCAACCCCGCAGATTCTCCAGTGTGTATTCTGGATGTTTAGCTTGTGGTAATTGTAATGTTTTATTGCATTATGTAATAGTTACAAAATGATTAAAACAGACCAGCCAAAGGTTTGTGCAAGCACACTCAGTTGCAAATATGAACAAGCCCAGACACAACACTGAGACGCACACTCAGCCAAAAACACACACACACACACACACACACACACACACACACACACACACACAGAGTTAAGGGCCTTTTACCTGATTCGGCCTCTTCTCTGTCTGTAACAGTACCAGAACTCCCCATCATACAGTAGCGTTTGTCATATTTCATGCCTTCTGTGTTAGGCTCACACAGAAATAAAACTATGCATGCACACACACACACACACACACACACACACACACACACACACACACACACAAGCAGGGGAGGAGTATAATAACAGGCCAGTGTGTTGTGAGTCTGAGCACAATTTCACTCAGCTAATCTACTCAGCAAGTAGCACATATCCTCCATTATCTTCAATGTTTACTTGCTGTGGCTGCTGTCAGTCTTACTCTGGTTTCTCTGTCTGTTTCTGCTGTGTTTGTCTTTCTCACTCTCTGTCTTTTCTCTCTTTTATGTCTGTCTTCCTCTGTCTTCTTTGTCAGGCTCCCTTTTTCTGTATTCTCAAGCCAGCTAATTTATTCGGATGACTGACCTTCAAAAACATTGCTAAAGTTAATTTTCAAAGCCAATAAAAGAGCAGTTTAGACACTTAAACTACCTTGAAATGAATATCATTATCAGCATTATTACATTGTAATGCATAGTCATCAGTGCCCATTGAACTACTATAGCTACACAAAACTCTGGTTTTGTTTAAACTCTCTGATTGCATGACATTTTCAAGTCTTATTCCTGAAGTCAATGCACATGCCCAGTAAATCCAATCAGTTAGAAAGTGTGAGAAGTGAAAGAGGAATAGAGAGAGAGAGAGAGAGAGAGCGAGAGACAGAATGAGACAAAATGGCAAAAAATGAGAGAAAGCACTGGATGCTTGTTTCACATGTGCCCAATAGTTTGTTGGATTAAACAAGAATATTTACCACATTCTGCTTTTGTGTCTGGCTGCACATTGCAGAGAATCAGGTCACACTTTATAGCCATGCATTATCACGGATAAATCTCCTTAACATAATGTTAGTTGCATGGGAAAGTTGGGCAAACTTTAAATGAAAAAAAATATAAAAGTGTTAAACCAAATCTAAATACCAAGGTTGATCATTCCAAAGTTTGGCAGCTTTTTTATTTGGCAGTTATGAAATAGTTTGACATTTTTGCTCACTACTTAACTCATAGTTCTAAAAGTGAGTAGTTATTTTGTGGAGCCAAGGTCTGGTGGTGGTAGCGGAGACTTCAGGAATATAATGTGTTATATAGTGAGCTGTAGAGGTGCTAGAATGTACTTAGTTACATTTAGACGGAGCCAGGCTAGCCCGTTTCCCTCTGGTTACAGTCTTTATGCTAAGCTAAGCTAACCAGCTGCTTACTGCAGCTCCACATTAGTGAGTAGTGTGGCAAGAGAGCAAATATGCTTTATATAAGGATGTTAAAATAAATGCCACCAACTGGACATTGTTTATTTGTTTACTATTTTTGTTAAGGCTTTCATTACCTACATGAAGCTTTTGGCCTGTTTTCCAACAGTTGTTAAACAACATTGTGTTAAATTGATTTCCAGAAAGGAGACAAGAAAACTAACTAATAGGAAAGAACTGCAAGCCATTTTTTTTAAATTATACAGTGTAATATTGTACAATATCTTAAAATATTAATATGAGTATATAATAGGCTGTCATTGACTGTCCTTTTGGATACAGTGTAGTAATTTAAGTATGTAAGTAAGTCTATGTGTGTTAATATAGAGCAGTACTGTAGCTGCCTGTCATCAACAGTAACACGGTGCCTGTAAGAAAATCTGGGTATATTTGTATTTGTGTTCGTGGACCAATTCAGAGGTGCCAGGGGCATATGAGGGGCATAGGGCACGTTCTGGTCTTGGAATTACGTTGACTTGGGACATGCTGTGTTTGTGTCTATTTTTATGTGTTTGCATGTGTTTATGTGGCAGTACGTTTTCTTCCTGAAGGCATCTGCGTCTGAGCTTTTTTCACAGCTGAGGTCCTTCATCAGGGTTCAAGGAAACTGTCTGGAGATGTTTAACTACATGCGCTTGTTTCTATGTGTGATTGTGTCTATGTAGGTATGCTGTACGTACTGTGTATCAGTGTGTTAACTATAAAATATAGCAGCCATTTCATTCCACAGCATTGGATTTATGGTAATCATATACAAGTTTGTTTTCATGTAATCCCCAAGTGTTTCCATTTTCAGTCCATTTGCATTTAAGCCTGTGTTGTTGTACTGTATCTGCCTTAGGACATGGGCTCATGCTTGTGTGGGTATGTGTGTGTCATTTCTGAGCCTAGTGTAATTTTTTGTCTTGGTCCGTCGCCACTCTTTAAATCTCAAGAATCCTACAGTGAAACCTTGGAGGTCTCACTCTCTTTTCCTCTTTCTTTCTCTCTCACATGCACACACACACACACACACACAGACACACACGCACACACACACACACGCACAAACTGAGCTCATGGGGCCTCTATCGTCATCTGTACCATCAGCAGCCTTTAGTACTCGTACTGTAGGCCAAGACTAACAGACCAAAAATAGACAGTCACAAAATAACTGAGTTACCCTCTGCAGTCTGTCTGGCCTTCGCTGCCTGCCATGGCCTTTCCTTTTCACTTCCCTTCACATGTGACTGAAATCATGCATTATTGTCCAAACTACAGTACATGCGATTACGACAGATTAATGGAGTATTTATTCTTCTAACCACAGATTAATGGACATTCACTTCACACATATGTGCACATGAGAAGAAAATACCACCCAACTGCACTTTGGACATGGGTACTGATGAGAAGTGCAAACCTTACTGAGAAATACAAAAAATGTAATATTAAAGTGCCCATATTATGCTAATTTTCAGGTTAATAATTGTATTTTGAGGTTGTACCAGAATATGTTTACGTGGTTTCATTAAAAAAAAACACCATATTTTTGTTGTTGCAGATCCTGTTTTCACCCTGTGTGTTTAGGTCTCGGTTTTCTCTGTCAGTAAAAGGCAGGATTAATTGGGAGACTTCTTCTAAACAAAGGGCACTTGTGGAACAGCTGCAGAACAGGGACATGGAAGTAGTTCTTTTGTAGATTATG
>NC_045746.1:12713711-12717122 GCF_008692095.1 Etheostoma spectabile
GTGTGTTATAGCAGTGTTTTGCCATTGAGAACAAGCTAGCATGTCTTTAAGTACGTGGTACTTAGCGCTAGCGCTAGCATGTGGTACGCTTTGCCCCCTCGTCTCAGCCATCTCAGATAGTGACGAAGAAAATGTGTGCAGATTTTGAACAGCTCACCCGGAGAATGAAGGCAGAGGACATTCAGAAACCGTATCTCACTCAGAACAGCATGGATAGTTTTTTCCCAAGTTTGTTTGCGCGTGGAAGCACCAGACACCAGAGCCGCAGGAACATATTTTGAATTTGGTGTGCTGACAAGTTTTCAGCCAAAGTCAACCACCACACACCTAACTCCATCCTTAAGTTTTTGGTTGGTATAAATTTTAAGTTGAACGGTTCCTGAACAAGTCGATGCCAATATATTGCACAGTGGCAGCAAAATAATAAACCAGCTTTCTTACCTTGTGCTGCAGTCATAACACAGAAAACACAGAAAACCCTCATCTCCAGAACGTCTACCAGGAAAAGTGTGACCCCGAGGCTGCAGCACTGAGTTGACGTTGTTAAGGTTCCCTCCGTGGCTGCCCTGGTGCTGCTAGCTTGGCTAACAAGATTAGCTGCCTGGTCGTCTGTTGCTAGTAGGGTCGCTCTGGGAGTGTGGAGAGGTGCTGCTGCTACTTCTTTCGGTTACAGTTGCTGAGTTTTCTGCCTTCAATCTTTCAGTCTTTTTAGTCTGTGGTTGATTTATAAAGAAATCCAAAATGCGCTTTTGTGCCATGGCTAGCGAACGTCTGCATTGTTGACCCAACGGGAAAGTTACCACAACTATCTTCACTCACCAGCGTCAGAGGCACGCAGCGCGTCTCCCCAGATTAATTCTGATCAAATTATGTGTTTCTCTTACTTAACAAATTGTAAAATGTACTGTTGCACTGTTGCTTGCTCTGGAGGAAACTACTAGAACTGTTGGGTCCTTGTAAATTCTGGAGTGTGGTCTAGACCTACTCTATCTGTAAAGTGTCTCGAGATAACTCTTGTTATGAATTCATACGATAAATAAAATTGAATTGAAATTGAATTGAATTATTACATTTAATTTCTGATTAAAGGATTAGGTTTATATTAATAATCAATTTATTCAAAAAAAAAAAATAATAATAAAAAAAAAATATATATATATATATATATATATATTATATTATATATATATTATATTTTAATTATGGCTGTAGTTGTTTGTCCTTTTGCTAGGGGGTGCTGCAGCAGCCTCCACACCCCTAATTCCCGTGGCTATGCCAGACACAAAATAACACTCCATATTGCAGAAAAAGTTATTTTTTCATAATATGGGCACTTTAAGATGTCTTGTAATTGCATTGCAGTTGCACAAGTTGTCCTAAAACAAGTGAAAACAAATCTGCCAGAGATGTGAAATTCCTTGTTTTAAACAAACGTTTATTAGTTGTTCCTGACACAGTTAAAACTGCATTTGAAATAAATGGAATTGTATCATCCAGTTGTTAATTTTTCTTTGACAAAAACAGGGCTACAGGGCAGCACACATGCTGGACACTACATGACCTGAACAAAGATTGAACCCAGCATCTAAAGCTTGTTACAGTATGTTAGATACCCAACTCTCCTATATTTAGCATGATATATCAGCACAGAGAGGGAAAGACTTCCTGGGATTAAATGCAGCTCTCCAGCATGCCATTACACCTCATGCTCCTCTCACTTCTATATTTTAGATCCCACTGAAGACCTAGTCTGAAAGCCAACTGACTGATTGGCCGGGACAGCCGTGCGGAGGCTTTTAGAGGGGTGCAATGAAATCCTCCAGAAACACGAGTCAGCGGTTATAACTGGTCTTAAATGCAGGACCACCAGCTGTGACCCGCCCCTCTTTCGCCTGACCCATAGACAGTTGTACCATCCTAAAAAATATTACCCTTCATTGAACCTCAGTGCATGCTAATGTGTAAATATGCAGTGACCCCAAAAAGGATGTGTTGCACTGAAATAATTCCCTCTGATCAGGTTACCGTATACGGTATACTGTGGTTGGATAGGTTGCACCTTTCTATCCACATGTTGGTGATTGTGTTGGGGTTTGCCTCTTTGCCAGCATTTATTTATTTTGTACTGTCACTCTTTAGCATTTCTATATTAAATTCTCTATTTGTTTAATTAATTAATTTTAAACAACCCTACATGAATGATGCTCAACATTTAAGCAACTAGAAAAGGGATATAATAAATTGAATGCTGTAGGACAACATGAATGTAACTTCAAAAATACACTGAATTAATTAGTTAATTAATTAGTTTCACTTTGTATTTGGAGCCTGCATCTAGTGGGCATTAAAGGAATGCATTTTTACAATGGCTTCAACAGTCTACTTTATTGTTCCTTTCTATAATGACTATGGTTAACTGCTCCTCAGATCTCTGCAGGTTAAATCCAGACAGCTAGCTAGACTATCTGTCCAATATGAGTTTTCTGTTGCATGACTAAGACAACTTTTAAATGTACACATGTTCCACCAAGTTCCTTCCCAGCCTATTTTGTAGGGCACCACGTAGGGCTGCGCGATATAAGGAAAATCAAACATCACGATATTCTTGACCAAATACCTCGATGTCGATATTGCAAAGATATTGTATGGTTGACTATTGGTGCTTTAACAAAATGTTATTTACACAATGAGATTTTTGATAAATATTCTCCAGAAATTATTTAATGACTTAGTGGGTAAATGTACAAAATAGAGCAGCTAGAACAGTCTGGTAAGTTCAGAAAATTACATCACTTTAATGCAGCCTTTAAAACCAGGTAAAGACAACACTTACCATATTACAATATATCCAAAATCTAAGACGATATCTAGTCTCATATCGCTATATCGATACAACATCGATATTGCCCAGCCCTATCACTGCGGCTTTTCTCCAGTGCTTAGCACCCAAGACGAATGGCATTGGTTTAAAGAAATGCCAATAAAGCATGCACACTTTGGAGGAGTGTCTGGCAAAGCGAGACTAACTAGGTGCTAACATTGTTTACCGGTGCTGAGCAGGTAGCGTACAATGGGTTTTGTAGTGCCTTTTTTTCATGTGGCTGAAAACAACACTACGAGAGTGGTGAGGGTGAACCAAATCAGTAAATTGTAGGCCAGAATGCCACATCAGTGAGTTAGGAGAAAGACAATTCACCAATAGAGAATGATCATTCTTATGAATAACTCAATGTCCTTTAAAGAAGTTCATGTGCTGAATGCCAAACAGATTTTTTTTTGGTTTGTCTTTAGGCCTGCACGATATTGGAAAAATCTGACATGGCGATATGTTTTTCCCCTGCGGTATATATTGCGATATGAAAAAAGAAAAAGTAATTTTTAAGAGATGACATAAATAGCTCTATTTGGAAA
>NC_045746.1:12717132-12717234 GCF_008692095.1 Etheostoma spectabile
TTCTCGACTACTGCGGTGATTTTGTAGGTAAGTGCATCTACATAGAAGAAAAAATAAAAAAGGATCTTTTTTTAATGTGAACCATTCTTTGTTGAACTTTAA
>NC_045746.1:12717244-12717365 GCF_008692095.1 Etheostoma spectabile
ACACCAAAGCAAGTAAGCGCTGTGACTAACGTTAGTCTTCTGAAGTGATTTTGGAGAGAGAAATTAGGTAGAAATACGCTGGTTGACTCATATAATAATCAATCCAGGCTAACGTGAATGA
>NC_045746.1:12717375-12723225 GCF_008692095.1 Etheostoma spectabile
ATGTTGCTTCCTCTAAATTCCAGGTTGTGGTCGAGTAGCGGGGCCAGCTTGTTAGTTTGATAAATTGATCAGACCTGCATGTTACGCGCACTAACAACAAAATGTATATCCAAGAACAATTAAATCGGTGTAAATTAAGTTAGATCAGACACAGACTTCTATAGTAGATTAGTGTTACGTTTCCAGTGTTGCGGCTCCGAACCAAAACGTTAGTTTGGCCAGACGGACGACTTGTTTCTTTAGGCTAACCATATTAGCTTTAGCCTGGCTGGTAGAAGCTTTCTGCGGGGGGAAATGGCCGGGAGACGTTGTGATTATGTTGCATCAATCAGGTGACTTAGTTCGTATTTGCAGCAAGCATAAAACAATGACTGCTGTAGCTTCACTGACCAGCGGCAAGAAAGGATTAGCTTCAACATCGCAACGTCTTGCGATGTGACTATCGCGCATGCGCACACCGCGATGTCGATGCTAAAACACAATATCGCTCAGCCCTATTTGTCTTTTTTCTTGTCAGCCTGCAGTAACTCACCTTCACACCACTGTTTCTGTAACCAGGTTGAACTTTAAGAAATCTGCTGAACTGCCTATTGTTAAATCGGAGGATTAACGATAGTAGTAGTAGGCTGCTGCCTTTTGATGAGGCCAACTAAGCACAATTAAACTTAAGTCAATTGGGGCTTTTGCATTTGATGCATTACAGTTACAACAAAGTGCAGTTTTTTGAGCATGATTGCTGTGGATTAGGCCTAGTGTAGCCTGAGCTGGCCTCTGTGTTTTTCTGTTTGGAAATGTATAGCTGGTGCAGTACATGTTGAGGGATTAGTCAAAGCTGAAGGGTCACAGCACTAATCTCATTATGGCAGGAAGGGAAGGAGGGTTCTGACCACTCCTAAACTACTTAGCAGACAGACTCGGCACTGAGGGAATCCCTGTTTCACTGCAGAGGACACTCCCATGCACACATGCACATGCATGCTAATGCACATACAGGTTAATATGATAGTTAATCTAGTCTAACAGTAGCTGGACCCCAGTGTCCATGTCACTCATTTAATAAAGCTTGAATTATAAAGAGCCTGGCTTACTGGAAGAGGCATTAGTTATGGAGAATAGACACTTGGTGTGCAGGACAGTTTATACGTTTTGTGCATTGTTAAAAATCATTAAAGGCATATGGAACCAATGCTTTTGTTTTATTCATATTGGATTAAATTAGAAACAGAAGTAACTGCATCAGAAACAAGTGGAAATAACCCTGCCGCTTTAAGATAATTAAAAAAAATAAAAAGAGGGAATATGGGACTCAATGACTCGTTAAGGCTGACATATTGCAGTGCATGTGAGGTCACGGTGAAACAGTGTGGGCAAGAACAAAACAGTAAAACTCAAAGCAAACCTATAAATGAAATGTGCCTTTCTGTCTTTCCTTCATCTGTCTGTCTGCACTCAGCAAACACAGACACTGGCTTACACATGTACTTGTGCACACAATCAGACTTGTGCACATGCATGCACACACACACACACGCACACACATACACACACACGCGCACACACTTAAACCACAATGACACACCAGTGAGTGTTTCAGCTTTTCTTGACAATAATAAAATCTATGGCCAGGAAAAAAGGAGAATGACCAGCAAAAGACACGTGGACAGGCAAATCCTCTCTTCAAAAACCATTCTTCTGCTTTTTTCCTCTCCTTCCTCATCACATTCCCACATCTACTCAGAGTCCTCTGTCTCTTAGACCAGTGGAGAGCATCTTATTAAGATGTGTCCTCTTCCTAGTTTTGGTTTTTGCTCTTATTTCATTCTCTTTCTTGAGAAATGCAGGCACTGAAGCAGTGTTGTACGGCCAAGCTGTTTGGTCGAGAGGTTGAAGGTGAGAGTCATTTATTTGAATCACCCCAGACACACAGTGTTAAGACAGTTGGAGCCCTTTGTGCCAATGGGGAAATGTTCCATTGATTATTTAGCGTGTCAAATTCTGTTTACTCTGGAGCAGAAGGGTAATTATGTTACTTTGGTAGCAACCGTGAGGTGATGACAAGGTATTGCCACGACAACATTAATGTTGGCATGACTGTGAGACTAGTGGTTGCGCACTGCAAAAAAAATCTTAATATATTTAACAAATGTATTACTGAATAGTTACAGAAAAAAAACCAGTGTGAAGAATTCTCTGTGTGACAGTATCAAGATTGGATTTAAGAAACACTGTGAAGTGCGGTTTGATTGAAAAGAAATAAAATGACTTCAACCAACCGGCAGCTTTTATCACTTGTCTCAAACAATATTTTAGAATTCACTATATTAAATTACTTATAGAGATGGTTAGTTCTTGCATTAAAAACTGCAGTGATGTGGAACCTGTGTTGTCTGTTACAGAACAACACTGGTACAAACAGTGGTGTCCTAACAACATATTACATTACATCCAACTTGGGTGATGAATCAGTCATGTATGTTAACACCAACATCAGTCTGCAGATTTTCATTTCATTTCATATATTTATTATACAGGAAAGTTAGAAAAATAAAAGTAACATTACATTACAGTATAAAAAACGGGCCTGACTCAGTTTAAAAACTGGTTTTCAGCAGGTTCCTGTTCTGCAGAAACATAGAACATGGTTACAGCACGTCAAGACAGACATTAATACAAGACATCGATATAGAATTTTTTTTTTCGACAACTGAAAACAATACAGTTACATTAGGACAAAGACATTTATACAAGACATCAGCTGGGCTAGACAAATACGGATAGTATAAACAAGGCTTGGATAATACATAAACAAATTAAATAATGCGTGCAAGTGTAACTGTCAAGAAGGAGCTGTTTGTATGCCTTTTTGAAATATGTGATGGATGATAGTGTTCTGATGTGATAGTGGGTCCTTAATGTGTTCTATGCAACTGTGATACTTTCATTTTGAATGAAAGTAAACAGAAATGAAGCCAAGTAACCTGTCCATATTATTTATAAACTTTAGCACAGAAAATGGTTTGGAGAACTTCCAATCCTCATGATATGAGTATGAGATTAAGAGTAAGTAGTCTGAACATTTCAAAGTGTGTATATTGACATTGCTTGTATTTATCGCTGTAAACTCTAGCTAATTATGTATAATACCCACCTTCAGACTGCATCACCAGCGGCACACCAGAATGAATGAAGCCAAGTTTCAGGCTTATCACTGCTGCTGACGTGCTCCTGATGGACAGCAGACATTTTTGTAAAGGTTATCCTGACAGCCCCACTCACAGCCAGACCATGAACGTGAACATTACACGTGACAGACTGAATCGACTGATGGAGTGTTCCCTACATCATCCAGTGACCAATTGATTTCCAGGGAAACCTAGAGAAACTAGAACAAGGAAGTTGGACCAATATGGCTATTTGAAAAGAGTTTTAGCTGAGGCGCAGTTTGGATTTTGTAGGTGTCATTGCGGCAGTCACCTATGTGCGTCCTCCGTTTAAGAAAAATAACATTAAACCAAATGAAAGGTCACGTATATTAGTGCGGCTTATCATCGGTTGAGCTGATTGTTATAGAAATTGACTTCTTTGGTTCTGTGTTTTTATTATTTTAAGGGGAAAGGTGAATTGAACACTGGAAACCTGTGGTTTGTCCCTTTCACCAGGCCCTTATTTTAAAACCACCATCATTTCAATCGGCTGCACTAGTTCAGAAAAGGTTAAAAATCTACATTCTACTCAAAAGACATGGCAGAGACATATCTTGTTTGTGTATCTTTAGAAGGGGAATTCCACGTCTTCGGCTCTCTCATTTGTCTCCTCTGCCTTGATTATTGGCTTTATTTCCTCAAATCAGACCCTGGCCTTTACTCAGTGGTCAGTCACCCTTTGTTTTCCTTTCCTTTCCTTTCCTTTTCTTTCCTTTCCTTTCCTTTCTTTTCCTTTCCTGTCCTGTCCTTTACTGTCTTGTCCTGTCATTCCACATCCTTGTCTTAGTCCAACTCGTTCATGCTTATGTTCTTTCCTCTCTTTCGCTCCTAAAGTACCATATTATTTGCTTTTATTTGACAGGTTTGGAGTTACTTTTTCCCTCATTGGCACTTATTTCCAGTTACCTCTTGACATTTGTGATTTTGATGGTTTGATCATCTCTGCTGTAGACTATCACAGATGCTGATCCCACAGAAGGGGTCCTGCAGATGGAGGGACAGACAGGCCTGTAATTCTTCATCTGTATGCGGAATGATAATGATTTTGACCACGGCCTTGGGTTAGCCTTGTTTAGCTTAACGACAGATACCACTGAGCTACAGACAGCAGGTCCTTACCTCTGTATGCTTTAACCCCCTCCTGATAGACTGCAGGACTTGTCATCAGCACACAAACTCTGGTTTTATACACGCAGACTCACAATCCCCCTGCTGACACAGCTAAATGCACAACAACTGTTTGAATGCACAGAACGGAAATTATGAACGCTCTACTGAACAGACTTTGAGCTTAATGAAGAGCACTTAATTATAGTAGAATATACAAGTACTATGTAGGTGTATAGTATGCAAATAAAAAATGATTGTGTACATACAGGGGAAGACAAAAGTATACTAAGTAAGTATAATAAGCGTACAAATTAGCTAGCTTTAAAATTACCATGAGAGTTGAATCAACAACTTTCTTCCACATTATTACCAAAACTGCATAGGTTTTATAATGGTAGTATTGTTGCATTTTGTCAACCTCTGTATTCTGTACACACATATGGATACATAGATATACAGACATTGGCATGCTGGAGGAATTTGGAACTTGTGGTTTTTAAGCAATACATTTTTCAGATTATATATCGACAAAAAAATATAACCATAACTATGTGAAAAGTAGTCAGATAGTATAGTTCACACAGTCACAATAACCATTTTAAGGCTCTGTAATATCATAGAAGTGTGTTAATTATCTATTTGTGTCCAAGGATAGAAATAATAAGGCTAAATATCAGTGCGGTGGTATTAGAGCTTGTAGTTGTTGGTTCTCAGTGCTTTCCGTGTCGTGACCTGAATACCTCACTATTGAACCCCGGCCAGCAGCTCATTAACATTCCAATATGGCTCTAATCACCACTGAAACGTGTGTGTGTGTGTGTGTGTGTGTGTGTGTGTGTATGTGCGTGCATGTGTGTTTGTGTGCGTGTTAGAAAGAGAGAGAGAGAGAGAGATTGAGAGACCACGCACGTGTTGTTCTGTGAGTGAGCGAGCAGGGAAAGTGTGTATAGTGCCTGCCGCAGGTGATCGGAGCCGAGCGGTGGGATTGGGTCCATGGACTCCCTGGTGTTCCTCTCTATATCAAACTATTGTGCAACTTTTGCACAGCTGAGACTCATTTTACTTCCAAGTTTTATTGATCTAGTCATGAAACACAAGGATTGGTGAGAGATGATAGGTGCACAGGGTAATGAACAATACAGAATATATAAAAAAAGCCTTTGCTTAAACAATGTTTTGATATTTTTACATTTTGTATGCGCAAAGCCTTATCATTGTTTGTTGAGTTATAGACAAATAACCACTTCCTGCATCTCTCTCTGTCTCCAGAAAGACTGTACAACTCCAATGGACGTGACTTGAGAAGGGCATTGTTCTCTCTGAAGCAAATCTTTCAGGTAACACATATTTCACATGCAATTAATGTCAGTTTGTTGTTGCAGAATACTGTTAGTTATTGTGGCCACCGTGTGCCTTCATGATGACAGGGATCTCCGTCAACGTGGCATTTCTCTCCCTGTGTGTGTGTGGGTGTTTACATTTGTGTGAATCTTTATTTTACAATGTGAGGTGGCCACACACACACACACACACACAC
>NC_045746.1:12723235-12728638 GCF_008692095.1 Etheostoma spectabile
ACACACACACACACACACACAACATCAACAATACAGCAATATAAGAACTTTACTGCAGCATTTAATATCATTATTACAATTTTAGTAACAAGCTCTTACCTTTTAACCTAAAACTCAGTGCAGTTTGGTTTCTACAAAATTCCAACCTTGACCAATCCCATGACTTTTTTCAAGAGCCAATTTTGTATTTTTCATAAACACAAAATAGTGAATAGTGAAAGCATTAATGAACTTTGACAGCACCTGAATACAGCATCTGCGTTTCAGAACCTTTGGTTAGACAACTACCTTAAAGAACTTTCATCATCCTTTCAGCTTTGTTTATGATATTAAAGACTATCTATCAAAAGTTACAAATTGCAAAACACATTGCTGTTGACATCTGGATTGTGTGTATCAGCTGGCCTGAACCAGTGGGATATTGAAAGTTTATTCAGTCAACTTCCTAATCAAAGTCCTAATCCTACACATTACTGACACCATGTGGCAACCGCAGAGAATGCAACCTGAATACACTAACACAATAATGAGTTTTAAGGAGGGATTTTGTATGGTTCTGTATGTATACAGCCAGTGCTTATTGTATGGGATTTCTTGTGTTGTGTGTTTTACTTTAGGATGACAAAGATCTGGTTCATGAGTTTGTGATGGCTGAAGGTCTGACATGTCTCATCAAAGTGGGAGCAGAAGCTGACCAGAACTACCAGAACTACATATTAAGAGGTACAGTTCCTCTCACTCACTGATACAGGATTGCAAGTATGAATACTGACATTAAAATAAAATACATTTAGAACTTTCTTAAGTTAACGAATGACAAAGAAAAGAAAAGAAAAACATACACTACTGCTATGTAATAATCACCAACAACTGACTGCAACAGCTGATAAACAGCTGATAAACATTAAAATGATTATAATGGGATTTTTGCAAGGATCCGTACTAAACAGATTTGTTTCTTTAGTCTGAAGGATAGGATTTGTAGGCCGGGACGTCTCTGCAGCACCACAATACTTCATTCAGAATGGTTTGACACAAATTTTGCGCCCCCCTAAGATTTGGTTATTGCACTAGTCCATATTCAAATTGATTTTTCGATACAATTGTGGCTAATTGTGCAACCCTACATACTAATACATATACATAATGTATATAAGTGTTTACCATACACCAAAATAGACAAAATTAATAATTTAAAGTCCAATGGTAATGGATGAAATATAAAACTATATGCAGCATACTATAATATGAAATACAATATAACAATAAAAACTCCAGTGAGAGGGAAACCATATCTCAACTAATGTTCATATTAAACGAACAACATGCAGTGGAAACAGTATCACTCAGGCTTACAGGTTAAACAGACAGTTTCAAAACCTGTAAGAGCCTCGGCAGGAAATCACACCCTCAGCACCAATAAAACACGGAAGCAACAATCATTTACAATAATTGATTTATATATAGTAAGATGAGCAATGAATGCATGTTTTAAGTTTAACAAGGAAACTGGATTGAGTAAAGTTCAGTGAAAAAAAAGGTTACGGTCAATTTAAAAGTACTGATGCTTTGAAACAATGAATCATCATATTGATTTTTCTATTGAGTTTCTTAAACACTGGATAATGGCTGGTAGTTCTTCAAGCACCTACCAACTTTTAAATCAGTGATTCTCTATAACAGTTAAAAAATAAAGTAGAAGTTGGGAAACAGCCTCTTTTGTTATTTATGAAGATATTTAACATTCAAGAATTCAAGAACTTCAAGTAGGAAGAAGAGCACAGACACAGCTCAGTTGTGTGAAGCAACAAAAGGATTGTAGTTTTAACAGAAAATGGTTTGTGCATGTAGGTCACTCACAATAAAAAGATGATTGACAAAACGTCTTCAGATCTTTACATTTTTGTATTACTTACTAAAGCTTATATGTTAGGAACAAATTCCTAAAATTCCTTAATCAGAATGCCGTAAGGTCGAATCGAGCTCTCCACTATCTGTTTCTCTTTCACAGTAGAGGCTTCTTCATCAACAGGAATGAGCCAATAATCAGTTCGTTGGCAAATCACTCTCTTTTCAGGGTTGATTCGATTTTGCAGGATCACTTTGTAACTTTTCCCTGTCGTCTTTGATGTGAAGGTCTTGGCATAGTCCTCTCTGTCAGCAACGTGTATGTCTGGTGTTGAGTAGATTCCTCTCCCATACATAACTCCGTTTCCTGCTTTGTAGTGACTCTTGATGATGCCTTTGGCTCCATCTAAGCTTGTTCCATGGTAGGAAACAGGCCATTCTCCAGGTACAGAGTCACTCCTCCATCCGTTTGTGCCCAGCCAGGTGTTTCCATCTGGATATTTTCCTATGACTTTTAAGGCCATGCGGTACCAGCCATTTGGGCGCTTATACAGTTCATCACCTCTCATACATTGAGACGAATCGGAGAGATTAGTGAAGTCGTAGTCATACTTGGGGTCAAAAAATTCTTCCTCATGGATAGAAAATTCCCTCACAAAAGCCTGTCCTTTTCCAAGTAGGTTGTGCAGAAGAAAGTCATTAACAGACAAAATATTTTCTAATGTCGTACATCCTTTCTCGTTATAGGGTTTAACGGTTTGTCCAAGAAGTGAAGACAAAACTTCATTCTTCAAATTTGAGTCCAAATACATGGTCGAGTAGGATGAAAGCAAAGTTTCTCTCTTCTTGTTCAAAATGTGTGTGAGCTGAGCTCTCTCTATCTGCACTGAAAGTTAGATTCAACATGTGGTAAAAACTAGATAAGAGAATTCTTTCACTTTCATTATGACTTAACAGAAGTTCTCTGAGGTTGGCTCACCATCAACAACAGAAAACGTGGGTGTGTATCAAAGAGGAAGGGAAGCCGCAAAGACTGCTTTTGTGAATACTAAGCTCAAAGCGAATTCACTGAGAGTGAAACCATATCTCATCTTTTATTTTTTTGATCAATTTTTCTGTCATAAGTACTCAAGATTTGCCTTCTCAATCTTTGTTATGAATCATATTGTTTTGTACCCAGAGGTCTGTTTTCTTCAAGTCAAATCCTATCAAATCCTTTGTATTATAAGGACTATGATAATAGTACACAGCACAAGACACCTGCGATCTGTGACTGTTGGCTAACAGTCAGTTTTCTTTCAAACCTTGCTATGTATCTCACTGCATTCTGGTCAGTCACCTTAAGAGCCTGTGTGTGAGTGTGTCATAGTAAATGTGGTCCTGTAGACACCTACTGTACTGTAGCAGGAACTACTACAGAGGTTGATATGAGTATTTTCCAAGAGTTTACATTTCCTCTTGTCTGTCTGCAGACAGATTTTTCCCCCATTGTAGCAACGCAATTGTTCAAGATATGGTCTTCAAATTTTACAGGTGTGTAATTGAGATCAAAATGAAGGGTGAGTTTGAAGATTGGTGTGTTCAGAGCATGGGCTCGGAAGTAGAGACGTAGGAAGTAGGTTAGGGGCAGGGGGGCCCCTGGCCCAATTTAGCATTGTGGTGGGTGTGACCCCATGGTCTGTACTGCTGGTTGTACAATCTTTAACTAGTGGAATGTTTGTGCCTTGGCAATGTGTATCACTTCAATTAAAGACTGCAGATGGAACTGATACATACTGCATTTAGATGACTGAATGAGAGTCTCTGTTGTCACTGGGTATATTGGCGCAATCAGAAGAAAACCATATTTTATAGTGTGCCATTGCATGTCAACCAATGAAGAATGTGTAATAGAAGTGAAATAAAGATATATCTAAAAGATTGTTTTAGGGTTATCTAGGAATGCTTTCACCAAATAAAGCGATGGAATTATTACAAAACACAGGTGCTTCACGGGCAAGGGAAGGCTAAGTGCTGTGATGAATTACTGTCCTCTCAGACAGTCTCATTAGTTGTATCAAAGCTTTCAAACAGCTGTGTCGATCACAGTGGAGCATGAAAAAATAGCTCCACACGACAGCTTCACCTGGAAATAGTACTGTTCCCGGAGGAAGAAGGTAACTTTTACCGTTGAGTTTATATTTATAGAGGTATTGAATGTACAGTTATGTCATTCTGCTAATGGTGCCGGTTTTAGTTTCAAAGCAATCTTCATAATGCACTTGCTGATCCTGTTGCAGTTTAAATAAAAAATCAGTCCAGTATCAAAATAAATAATAATAGTTTGTTAAAGCTGTTTACGACTGCATCAATCTAGCATTTTTTGATTAAATGCCTTCAGATGTACACCATAAAGCAGCTGTGACAGAATACTGTAAGACTCATGAATTGATTTATAGATCAGTACAGATTGATTTACTGACATTGACATTAACTTTTATTTTTGATGCTTATTTGAATGTCTCTATTCATTGAGCAGTGATTTATTAAAAACGTTTAGTTACATTTTTAAGCACTACTACTAGAGTTAATTTTCCTTTGTCAATTGAATTACCAAACAGTCCCAAACCAGACTTGATTCTGAGACATCTAATATCTAAGTGCCAAATCCAAGACCTATTTTTGCACTCCCTCATTTTATTGTCTACATACACACGCACACACACGCACGCACACACACACACACACACACACACACACACACACACACACACACACACACACACACACACACACACACTAGGCATTTTCTGAAGAAAAAAATAATTGTTCTCTGTTACTTACAGTAAGAGGCTAATTGAGGTTTCCGCACCTTGCCTACTTTACAGATTAATATTAAGTGAGCTGGTACATTGGTTCTGACCTTGACAGACTTTCACGTTACTCAACCTTAAATACTACAGCATCTGACAGAAGCTTTTATCAAAGCAATGCATTTCTTGTTAATGTAAAAGATATAAAAAACAAGATTGGAATTTCAAATCATAAACAGTCACATAAAACTGTGGATACATCTTTGTTAATCGGTATGTACATTAACATTTAATGCAATATTTACAATAGACAAGTGAAGCAAAAATAAGTTAACATACATCGAGAATTAGATACTCTGACTGTAATTAAACAGAGCTACAAGAACAAAGTGTACAATTTACGTATCATTGTAACATCATCGCTATCATCATCGTCATTTAATTCCTTAATCAGAATGCCGTAAGGTCGAATCGAGCTCTCCACTATCTGTTTCTCTTTCACAGTAGAGGCTTCTTCATCAACAGGAATGAGCCAATAATCAGATCGTTGGCAAATCACTCTCTTTTCAGGGTTGATTCGATTTTGCAGGATCACTTTGTAACTTTTCCCTGTCGTCTTTGATGTGAAGGTCTTGGCATAGTCCTCTCTGTCAGCAACGTGTATGTCTGGTGTTGAGTAGATTCCTCTCCCATACATGGCTCTGTTTCCTGCTGTGTAGTGACTCTTGATGATGCCTTTGGCTCCATCTAAGCTTGTTCCATG
>NC_045746.1:12728648-12732406 GCF_008692095.1 Etheostoma spectabile
AAACAGGCCATTCTCCAGGTACAGAGTGACTCCTCCATCCTTTTGTGCCCAGCCAGGTGTTTCCATCTGGATATTTACCTTTGACTTTTAAGGCCATGCGGTACCAGCCATTTGGGCGCTCATACAGTTCATCTCCTCTCATACATTGAGACGAATCAGAGAGATTAGTGAAGTCGCAGTCATACTTGGGGTCAAAAAATTCTTCTTCGTTGATGAAAAGTTCCTTCACAAAAGCTTGTCGTTTCGCGATGATGGTGCTAAAATGGAAGTCTTCAACAGACAACATATCTCTTCTATTCCTACATCTTTTCTTGTCATATGGTTTAATGATTTGTCCAAGAAGTAAAGATATAACTTCAATTTTAAAATTGGAGTCTAAATACATGGTTGAAGTACAAGTTGCTTTCTTCTTCTCTTGATCACAACGTCTGTGAGCTCTGTTCCCTTGACACAAGAACTTATATTCTGCATGTGCTAAATTTAGATATAATATTTCTTTTTCACTTTCACTTTGAGAGTTTGGATGTAAAAAAATCCGTCCTGTGCTTTGACATACAGCAACAGCAGGTAGGGACTGGGTCACAAAAGCAGCTGCTATCCCCCTAAGGGGCTATCCCACTAATGACAACACGCCTTTTCCGCAATGGGCTTGAAAACACTTAGGCTTCCAATTCATTTTAATGTTCTGCTCTTTGTGTTTTTGTCACAATGACCCAAAAGCATAGGAAAGGAAAGTCCCTTTCCCTGTTATATATAGCTACTGGTGGGCTTGTGTGCTGTAAACAGTTGCCATTTGGTGTGCTTGGTTTGTTTACAGCTAGTGTTGAATAATTTTCTATATCTGTCCTGTGACTCTAACTTTTTGTTTCATTCTCCTCCCCTTCTTAGCTCTGGGGCAGATCATGCTGTATGTAGACGGGATGAACGGTGTCATTGGGCACGCTGAGACAATCCAGTGGCTGTACACGCTTGTTGGCTCCAAGGTATATCTGAGAATACTGTACATACAAAAAAAACATATTGTACAAAAACAACCTACACACACACTCAAACACACACACACACACACATAGACACACTCTTATTTTCACCTTTTATACCCATATACAAATAAACACATCTGCTACTGATTGCATTCTGTGTCCTGAACTGAGGGTGGTGTCTTTTGTTAGCTTTGCGGTATTTTCACAATTGTTAAAGGTACACTTCTGCTTTGCACTGAGAGTACCAGTGCCTACATGCCATCATTGTATTGTTTCTGTTTCTTTAGCGAATTAAAAAAGAAATCTTTAATTTGATTTATTTTCTACATGGACATACTTTACCTATAATTAAATCCTCAACATTGAGCCCTCAAAACAAAAGCATAGATAACATGGACTGTAATGAAGAGGAACTCAAAGACATTATATTATTTACGGATATACACATTACAGTGCACAAATAAATGAAGAAGGTGTATATGCCTTAATGCAACTGTGTGTGAATCCTGACTGTCTGGCATAGAAATACTAGTAAAATCCTATCAGGATGATTTAAAGATATATCATGATGCGATCAGAGGGGAAAATAACATAATATTTCCATTGTTTGTGTTCTTTCTTATCTCTGTGTGAGTTTCTAACGTTGTACTCCTCCCTCTCTAGTTCCGACTAGTGGTGAAAACAACTCTGAAGCTGTTGTTGGTTTTTGTGGAGTACTCAGAGTCCAATGGCCCGCTGCTGATAGAAGCTATCACCTCTGTGGACACCAAGAGAGGTATAAACAAGTCAACATGCCACCAGCTGCTGAGGAACTTCTCATTCAGTACTACGTTGGCCTGTGTACTGTTACTGGTTTCTGTCCCAGGTTGACATTTATGGAGGGGTGTCTGGGTAGAGAGTGACAAATTAATTAATGATTTTATTTGTCATGGACTGATTTCCAGGTCGTAAGCCGTGGTCCAATACTATGGAGATCTTGCATGAGAAGGATGGAGTGGACACAGAGCTGCTGGTTTATGCCATGACCCTCATCAATAAGGTGTGCATGTCTGTGGTGTCTGAATCTCAGTGTTGGTACTGACTGTTTATGTGCTTTATATCATTCACTTTATAAGTAGTGGATACTTAAAATACTTTTAGCCTTTTCTTTCCTCATTCATTCATTCATTTAGAATTTATTTGAGTGTTTTCTTTTTGAATTCTTGAGTTATGCACAAGATATCCCATAACAAGGTTTCCCACAACAGATTTAAATAGTGGTGTCTCAGGAATTTATCCCCCAAACAAAATAAATAACTAAATATGTTACCAACAATTGTAGCTATCAAAATGTTGTTCAAACCTCAGTTACGTCTTTCCTTTTTGCAGACGCTTGCAGCACTGCCTGATCAGGACTCATTCTACGATATGGTTGATGTTCTGGAGGAACAAGACATAGAGACAGTGTCCCAAAGACATCTGGGGCGGAAAGGCACTGATCTGGATTTGGTTGAGCAGCTCAACATCTATGAGGTTCAAGACACAAAAAGTCATAACATCACAAGGAAAATATTGCAAGCTGATACTTTCCTTTTATTAAAGATTCAATTTCAGCTAGTTAGTGACACACAGTGTTTAAATCCAGTGAATATGACTCCATGCAATAATAATAGTACATTTGATTTATACAAAATTTCCCTGTGTAAAGCACCTGTCAACACTCCCACTTCACACCCAATCAACTTTCCCCCAGATGACCCTGCGGCATGAAGACGGTGACGATGACAGCCAGCCTCCACCAATGGGACGCCGGGACCGCCGACGAGTCAGCCTTGGAGGCCTGGAGAGAAGGCGGAGCCGCAGGGCCTCTCTCGGGCGATCCGGTCACGCCTCCCCCTGCAGCCCCGCGTCCCCACAGAGAGATGGCTTCCTGCCTTTCAGTGGACAGAGACCTGGGGACATGAGTGACAGGTGAGAGAGGAGGAAGATGAAGGAGTGTCAGAGTTAACAGGTTTCATGTTGATTCACACAAAGTGTCATAATGGGGTTGGCTTTATTAGCAGGTATAAAGAATGATTGGTGCCAAATATTTAGTCATCACTTTTGACATGCACGTCTTAAGTGAGCCTACTGGAGAAATTCTGACCGTCTTGTACACTTTCTGCTCCAGAGCACTGTCAGGTTTCCTCCCATCCATGTAAGTTCAAAGGTCTCTCAAAAACCTGACCTACTGATCTCGGTGGCCCTCTGCCCATGCTTTCCAACCACTGCTCCTCACCTACATGCTGTTAACAGCTCCCAGTCTCATTTCACATAAAGCACTTTCAGTGTTTTTTTTTATTTGCACTGGACCAGACTTGTGCTCCACTAAAAGTTCTCAGCAACTGCACAAGCCTTCAGCATTTGTAATTCTAATACAAGCTTGCACGTTATTTTAGTGCTGTGTGTGTATGCACAAAAAGGGGGATTTTGTGCCGGCTGTACTGTAGCTGTGTACCACAGGTAAATATTTCCTCTCTATGTCCTCCTCCCTTCATCTCTTTATCCTGTCAGGGTGTAACATGAACAAAGCAGATCATGTCCACTGCTTCCACTAGTATTAAAATGGTGGTTGTGTGCATTCTAGGACACTCAAAACATACATAGTTGTATGATCCACTTGATTAGTGTTTTACTGAATTAAGTGATGGTTGAAAGCTGTTTTTGTCATATTACGGTAGTCCATCACACAGAAAAACAAACACAACATTTTGTTGGCAGCACCAATTGTCACACACACACACACACACACACACA
>NC_045746.1:12732416-12737684 GCF_008692095.1 Etheostoma spectabile
CACACACACACACACACACACACACAACCTCAGGTCCTGTGGAACGACACCTGGCCGCACACGCTGATTCGACTGTAACAAGGCTCATCTGGTTTTACCAGACAGAACTGTTTGGTGACACTGATCTTAAGTCAGTTATTCAGCCATGGCTTATTCCCCTCTAAGCATTCCTTTTCCCTCTTCCTTGGCCTAATTGTGCATGCAAAACATCCTAACTGGAGGCATGGAGCGTGTGTGTAATGGTAAACATTCATCCCCCTTTTCCTCACTTTCAGTGTTGTGTTTTCTTGTCCTAATCCATTTGTTTTTCTGTCACTTTATCTCCGTTTTATTACTGTCATGTCCCGGTTTGTTTGTTTGAGGGTCTTTCCTGTTTTCTTGGTTTGATAGTGAAGCTGTAAACACTATTTCTGCACCATCTCTTCATCTTCATGCTTTTCCTCTGTTCCATCTCTTTATTTTCTTTAGTGGTGATTTCCATTTGCATGATTATCATATATGTATTGCATCTTCTCTCCCTCAATCCTACCCTTAAATACTCCCCCCACCCCCACCTCTACTACCTCTGCAGAGAGGAGGAATTTGAGGATGGGATAGAGGATGAGGAGGATGAGGGGACTCCAGTGACTGAGTCTGATTCAGATGAGCAGGAGGGGGCTAAACTGACCACCCTCAGGTATTTTAGGACATAGTGGTAACATGGAAATGTAGTAATGTCCCGTGGTCTTCTAATAGCTAAGGTGTCTAAATATAAAGCCAAAGCTATTACATGTCTCTTTTGTCACTGTTTTCAGTTGTTATCAGGTTGGTTTGAGCTCCTTGTGGCCTGTCTACTTTGTTATGCCTCCAGTGGGGTGCATATTGTACAACTTCTCTTTTTTATTTGCGCCGTTTCATCCTTTTATTCCTCTCAATCCATTCCTCTGTTCCTAGCCCGGGCAGACATCTCCCATCTATAGTTCACCGAACAACCGTCCAGTCCATCACCATCACTTCTAGAAAGGACAATATAAAAGAGTCGGAGCAGAGGAACCGACCTGAACCACCTCCACCACCCACCCTCCACTCCCCCTCTACCCCCACCTTCTCTCCTTCCGTCTCCTCCCCTCTCAGCCCCCCAGCCCCAACCTCCCTTCTGGCCACACTGCTGGCCAGGAAGAGGTCCATCGTCACTGTCCCGGCTACCAAGGAGGTCAGCCCGCCATCACGCGGCAGCTCCCGTCTCTCCACCGAACACCTTCCCTACATGCCCCACTCACCCTTCCACCTCTTCTCCTACGACCTTGATGAGGAGCCATCTCCCCCGGCTCCGCCCAAACCCAGTGAGGAATCATCCAAAACGACATCTCCCAGGTCAGACAGATAATACAACTCAATCTCCCATGAGTTCAAGAATCACAGAAAGCTTTCCTTGCAGCTCTTCAACATTCCACTTTTCCTTTTTCAATTTCTACTTCTGTTTCGGGCTTTTATCCTCGCACCAGCCTGGATCTCCTTGTACCACTTTTGTTCTTCATCACCTCCCCCTTTTCACCAGTTCTTTTCCCTTCTTTGACTGCACGGCTTTTCACCTTCAGCCTGTCAACTCTTATTATCACCTATTTGTTCCTTCACATCTCTTGTTCTTAAATCTGTCAATGCGTGGATAGTCTGCACTTGTCTGCACTATGTTTCCCAGAGCCACAGCTTTTCCCTTATTTTCAAGAACCGCAGCACTTGTATATCTGTGTAGTCTCTCCATGCTTCTTAGTATGATTGTTTTAGTGGAACGTTGCATTTTCTCAACTCTACTATCTCCATTCACTGTTTGTAAGATTTCTTTCTTGTTGGATTGGACTATATTCCATATGAAGTAAACCATACCTATACTGTATATAGACTGTTATGGTTGAAAGTTAATATTTACTATATTTTACCTCTGTTATTTTGTGTTATACCAAACACTTACAAATACAATACAAATAGCTTAAAAAAGAAAAGCGTTGCCTGCAACACTGGCTAAAGGTAAATATATTGATAATAAGTATCTTTTCAGATGTAAGTGAGGAGAGAAACCTGGCCTGGATTTTCCAGAATCATAAGGGAATAAACACCACAGCTGTGATGAATTAAGGTCACTCTGGTGTTGCTTCAATAGCATACTTGTTATGTAACAAGGTGTCACATTCGTATCTCGCCAACAGCTTTGGCACTGGTAAATGTGGTGTCGTGTAACTGGGGGACTGCAAAGGTCACTCACTGTCACCCATTTTCTCACCCCTTCTCACACCCAGGAATGGAGGTCTCATGTCCAACACCTCTCATAGCACCCCAAGTACGCCCACTAGCTCCAGGTGAGAGGACTGCACCAATATACCTGCACATGTACACAAAAATGTACTTAAAATACACACTTGTGTACTGTAAACATGTCCACATATAAGTACATATTCATGTGTTTTTGCATCGCAGGAGCAAAAAAGCTGACACTCTCCCACGTGTAACAAGTACGGATTGTGTTCAGCCATGTGGTGCATTAATGGTGATGACATACTGAAGTGAATGTGATCTCAGCTTTCTAGTTCTCCAGTTACAAAGCTGCACCTATTACCTCCATGGAGAATACAGTCATTAAAACATAGTTTATGGCGTGTTGCTTACATACATACTTACACATAAAGAAGTTTTGTTTATGCAAGGAGAATGTGTTATGCGATAAGTTAATGAACATATTTAGCTGTTTACCATCATATTGCTTCACAATGGGTCAGCAGATTTTTAAAAAAGTAGCAGAGAAAACACAATGATGCTTTTATTAAGGAACATCATCAAAATCCTTTGTACATGGTTTATTATCACACTTTGCTGACACAAAGCGATTTACAAACCCCAAATGTTTCTTTAGAATCACAGCATCACACTGACTGTGCAGTGGTGTAATCAAACTTTCTCTCTCTCTCTCTCTCCCCTTCAGGCCTGCTTTGGGAGGTCTTCTGTCCTCCTCTTACCGACAACACCAGGAATCTCTGGCGGCCGAGCGAGAGCGCCGCCGTGTGGAGAGAGAGGAGAGACTGCAAAGGATAGAGAGAGAGGAGAGGAACAAGCACAGGTGAGGCATCGCTGGCTTTGTTTTTTGGCTTTGAGCCGATACAGTACGCAGTTTGAGATTAGAATATAGATTACATAAAAATGAATCCCGGAAATCACTCCACTACGCCAAGAAACAGTACTGCAAATAACTCTCCATCACAACTTGTCGTTTTTACACTTTGGTATTTGTACAAATTAAACGATTAAGTGTACAGTACGGAGGATTTTACCATACAAAAAGATAAGAAGAAAATATGGAACTGTGGGTTACACTAATACCTTTGCTGTTTGTGTGCATGATGTGCAAATGTTTCATATTCACACTGGAAGGTCTGCAGAGTTCCACACTGGTGTAGGGTAGGACTATTTGTTTTTAAAATGTTCTGTTTGTGTGTCTCTCACAGCCGTGACTATGTGGATAAAATGGAAGAGGCCAGGCTTGCGCGGGAGGAGAGGTAAGGGTGTGCACTAAATCAAAACAACACACACTCACAGAACAGCTGAACCCGTGGGGAATATGTTTCAGCCTGTGGTTTGGGAAGTTCAGTAATTGTTTTCAGATTAAAAAGGTTGGGGGGTGGGGGACAGACCAATTCTCTTTGGTCTGTCTGCCTGTTTTCTCTTTTCTTAAGGAGCCATGTTTTAACTGCCGCGCTCTGCCAACGGCTTAATTGTTTTGGCCGCATGCTGTGAGAACAACAGATTCAAGGATTGGGCAAGCTTTTTTCACACTCAATGCACATGCACGTACACAGACACACTCAAGCACATGTACGTTTAAAGGCACACAAAGAATTTTCATGAGGCTAATAAATCTATGTTTGTGTGCGAATGGGAATCAGAGGAAACAAGAGATTTACTCAAGAGGGTATGTGAGGTCACAATCAGATTCTGAACTGATCATACTTGATGTAGCCATATATATACATAGTGGGTTCAGTCCAACCTTTTTAACCTAAAAGCAATACCTTTATGTATTGTGACAAGTGCTGTAGCTTTTACTGTAGGCTCAGACCCCTTTCAGCCTCAATTTAAGGCACCATTGATATAATAATACAACATTTCAGAGTGGAAAGAAAATAAAGGGCGATAACAACTTGCACAGAAATCAAGCACAATAGAGACAGAGGTGGACAGATATTTAAGACAGAAAAGTATAGAAGAGCTGCAGAGTGAGCATGTGGGAGATGTATCCACTGGAGAGGTGGGTGTATTTATGGTGTATTTCACGGTTATCAGGAAAACATGAGTTTTTCCCCCCAGCTCACCTCCCTGAAGTATGCATCTGTCTTGTCTGTCTGACAAAATACAGCACTGTAACACCTGGACATAAAGGACTTTCATGAAATATGATGGCCTAAATGACAGACAACTGAGTCCAAAAAACATTGTTACTGGCGTACAACTGGATTCCTGTAGCATATCGCAAATATAATATTGTTAAAGCCACTGAACTGAATTTGTTTGGAACTTTGGCTATTGATCAAATACCTGCAAATCTATTATTCCCATCAGCCTCATTCATACAATGTGTTGCTCATTGCTTGTTATCATTTTAACACAAAAAACTAAGATGGTGAGCATGGTAAACATCACAGCTGCTACACATGTTAGCATGCTGATGTTGTAGCTAGTAACATTTAGCTCACAGGACCTTTACCGTACAAATAACATCACAGAGCCGCTAGCATGGCTGTAGACTCTTGGTCTATATCAGGGGTTGATGCATAGACTGTTTAAGTGAAGCCAAAACACCCCAATCGCCCCCTGATGGCAGGCTGCAGTGTAGATCATAAATCCCGCCCCCTCCATGTTAGTGGACATAGCGAACATGTGCCAATCACTGAACTCCTTTTTATAGCATATTGAAGGTTTTTGGTCCAGGTTGAATAGGGTGACCATATTTTGATTTCCAAAAAAGAGGACACTCGGCCCGGCCTTGAAACACAAATTCAGACAGGCTTCTCAGAGTTTAATGAACATGTTTTATTATGTCTCAATCATATAAGAATAACTTATGTAATAAAATAAAATATGTAACAACCTGTAACAAAATAATTGCTCTTTCCAATGAATAAATATTAAATAACGTTCTAAATTTGACCTATTCCGCTTTAAAATCCAACTTCAACTAAATAGCTCTTAAAACCTTTTCAATTTAATAAGATAAGGTTTTTTGGTGTCCATGTGAGCTTTGAG
>NC_045746.1:12737694-12746350 GCF_008692095.1 Etheostoma spectabile
CCTTTATTAGACACTGAAACAAATGTGCTAGCTTTGCACATGGTGCACTCCGCCTCGCACTTACGTGGAACTGTGAAGCTGCACTTACGCTTCAGCGTTCTGTGTGCAATGCTGCTCCGCTGTCTGATCTGCTCCCTGTATGTGCTCCCCTGTCTGATCTGCTCCCTGTATGTGCTCCGCTGTCTGATCTGCTCCCTGTATGTGCTCCGCTGTACTGATCTGCTCCCTGTATGTGCTCCGCTGTTATCAGCTCCCTGTATTGTGCTCCCTGTCGATTGCTCCCTATATTTGCTCTGCTGTCTGATTGCTCCCTGTATGTGCTCCCCTGTCTGATCTGCTCCCTGTATTGCTCCACTGTCCGGATCTGCTCCCTGTATGTGCTCCCTGTCTGATCTGCTCCCTGTATGTGCTCCACTGTCTGATCTTCTCCCTGTATGTGCTCCCTGTCTGATCTGCTCCCTGTATTTGCTCCACTGTCTGATTTGCTCCTTGTATGTGCTCCCTGTCTGCTCTGCTCCATGCATGTGATCCCTGTCTGATCTGCTCCCTTTATTTGCTCCACTGTCTGATTTGCTCCTTGTATGTGCTTCCTGTCTGATCTGCTCCATGCATGTGATCCCTGTCTGATCTGCTCCCTGTATGTGCTCCCTGTCTGATCTGCCCCGGACAGTACGTAAAAAGTGGACATGTCCGGGCAAAAGAGGATGTTTGGTCGCCCTAAAGTTGAAGCACACAACACAAAGCTGACTCACTCCCTCTTTATTATTGTTAATCACATGCGTACGCACACAGACACACATATGACTTGGTATCCAGTTTCTTCAGACGTCTGAAGTGGCCTGATGCTAATAAACTCGGAACAGAAGCTCCACACATTCATGGTATGGTGGGTTAGAGAGAGAGAGAGAGAGAGAGAGAGAGTGAGACTTAGTGCCTTAAATCTTGGTTCTTGCTGGCAAGTTGAGTGGTAAAGTTTTAGTATGGGGTAAAAGAGCGAGGACAGGAAGAGAAGGGAAAAATACAAGGGAGGAGAGCTGATCGAGGCACATCTTGAACAGGTTTGCTCTGATTCACGTCTGATGTTTGGCCTTTCAGCAGCCAAACTAACATTACCTTCTCCCCATCTCTCCCATTCTTCTCTCCTGTCGCTCTCCGTTCCTCTCCACCCTCCTCCCTAACCCAGTCTCTTCTTTTCCAAACTCCCTCTGGTTGCATATTTGGACTGCTGGCTATAACTGAGCATTTAGCTGGACAGGAGAGGAGAGGACATTAGGATGGTGGAACTCTTGACTGCAGAAACGAGTGATGAATACGTTTGTGAACGCTTTGTCGGCGACAAATGGGGCGAGGTAGAGGAGTGCAGTGGGCTTATAGAGTGAAGGGGTGGCATGAGTGTTTTTAAAGGAAACATAGAAGGTTGAAAGTTTCTGATGAATTCAAGTAAATTGTCAGCGTGGTTTAGTACAAGGCAATTTGGCAAAGACCAAAACTGAGAGCAGCACTGTTGAGAAAGGCAAGACAGAAGGTGCATTGTCTCTAACTATTTTTTCTTCTTGCCTCCTCTGATCCTCCCTCTTTCCCTCTCTCGCTTTCTCTCTCTCTCAGGTATAAGAACGTGGAGCGTCTGGCGGCGGAAGAATACGAGAGGGAGCATGTCCGGGTGGCGAGGACTCGCCCTGACCTCAACCTGAACTTTGAACCCGCGGAAGCCTGGCCCTCGTCATCACGCAGCAGCACCCCGTCCTCCTTCGCCTCCCAAGAGGACGCAGAGGCTGACCTCGAATCCGGGACCCCTGCCGCCGCCTACACACCCTCTGAGATTGGTAGGACAACTGAGAATACTGTATGATGGAGTAGCTGTCATATGTTGACACACTACGCGCAGTATTTAATGGTGTCTATGTGGGAGTTATTAAAAGTCAAAATGCCTAAGCAATAATGCGCAAAACTGACATAAAGTCAAATAAACATAGTCTTGTCAAATTTAACATCTCCTGTTTGTGTAGATGATTTAATTACAATGTTGTAGCCAAATGCCGTCTATTATATTATGTGTTTTCAGTATTACTATGGCTTCTGCTACTAGAATTACGACACTTTCTCCGATTAATACTTAGCACTACTACCACTATTTCTACTTTTAATTGAATGTGGTTACTGGAAAACATTTTTGGTCTTATAATTAATAATGGTGGTTGAAAGATTGAATTTAACACCATTTAAAGTCAGGTGTAACTAGTGTATCTGTTTGCAGTGCCAAACAAGCTCCTGTTTAAATGCCAATTATAATTGAAACCACAATCTGATTTCATGCTGCGCACGCTGTAAATAATTTTAGTAAAGAGCAAATGTAGGGGGGTATTTTCTTCTACTACTATGGGCTAACAGTTAGACATAGAAACGATCGGACATACGTTTGAATGCCCTCTTTGAACAGACAGTAATTCATGCTGCCGCTGGTAGGGGCAGTAAATTACAACGTGACCTACTTTCACTTAACTACGCTACCGTAAAGTCTAGACTCAATCAGATGTCCGTGATCTGCGTAACGACAGTACAGTGGAATGTTTGCCTTTAACAGAGCAACAGTAATAACCTAATCTACCATCATTACTTGGCATCACGATGGCGGATCTCCACCTGGATGCCGGTCAACCATCACGATGGGCGCATCGGCACAACCCATAGACTGAATAGTATTAATATTAGCAATCTATGGCACAACCCTAATATCAATGAGACAAAATTGCTTAAGACCCTTGGATTGTTTCCTTTTTATGTGTGTGTGTGTGTGTGTGTGTGTGTGTGTGTGTGTGTGTGTGTGTGTGTGTGTGCCTTATATATATATATATATATATATATATATATATATATATATATATATACATACATACCTACCTACATATGCTGAATGTAAATACATTCAATAGTTAATGCTGAAAGGATTTGAGTTTGTCTTTAAGGTTGTGTTTGTTAAAGCTTTCAGAGTATTTGTATAACTTTTACTGGGTAATACTTGTTGGGGACTTGGCAATTGGGAACTTATAATTAAAACCAAAAGGTTGTCAGTTCAAGTCCCAACAGTGCGCCCCAAAGCAATCATTCTTAACCCTAAATTGTTTCAGGTTGCAGCCTGCTGTTCACATTAGCATGCTTGCGTGAGCAAAAGAAGGAGAGGGGAGATGAATTGGGGAAAATATACTGAGGGAGAGGAGGGGACAATTTCAGGGTGGTAGAAGGAAAAAAACACAGAGAGAGGATATGGGTGAACGGGTCAAATGGGTTTTTGAAAGACCTTTTTGAAAAGTGTAATGCCAAAACATCTTGTGTAAGAAAAAAGCCTTGTTTTGGGGTTGAGTGCATGCACAGCCACGAGCGGAGGTACTGTGGCTCACTTAGGCGAGTATAGGACTCCTCACCGTGTCCTGTTATTCTAACCCTGCCGGCATCACTGCCCGGACTGTACTGTGGAGTTGCGTGTTTGTGTGTGGGACATAAACAGGAACTTAATTCTTCATTTCCTGTTCGTATACTGGTCCTACAACAACCTGGCTTTCTGTACCTGCCATACTGTTTACATTAGTGTATGGGTGTGTGTTTTTGTTTGTCCTATTAGTATGTGTGAATGTGTGTTGATGCGGGGGCGTCCCATGTGCAGAAGTCTAAGACAGCCATGTCAAATCCCGGGCTGTATTTCATTGCAGATAGTAAATTGGCATCTTAGAGAATAAAGTAACACTGATGCTTTTGGTGACAGGAGAGGCTGACAACTCCAGTGCCAGTCTAGAAACAGAGGAAAAAGAGGCCACTGCTGAAGAGGAGGAAGAACAAAAAGAGGAGGAAGCGCTGGAGGAAGTACAGGAAGAAGCAGCATCAGAAAAGGAGGAGGAAGACGAGGAGTGTGAGCAGGAACTGGAGAAGGAGAAAGAGGAGGCAGAGGAGGACAGTGGCATCCTGAGCGACAAAGAACGACAGAATGAGGAAGTGAATGAGAAGGACAACTGCTCAGCCTCCAGCATCTCCTCTGCCAGCAGCACTCTGGAGAGAGAGGAGAGGGGGAGCAATCAGAATGGTGGGTATTTTGGTACTGCATTGGGAAATAACATTCAAGTTACATCCAAGTTTTAAGTCAGTAAGTTGCTTCTCACAAATACTGAATTAGTGTTCAAAATTAAGATATTCTTCACTAATGTGTCACTAAACCTGTTAAGATGGATGTTTTTGGCAATATATAAAACATCACCATTATTCAAAACTTTAAAACCAGTAATGTTTTAAGTTACACTGTAAAATATTTAACCACTAGTAACGTTATTGAGCAATGTTTTTATGAGTTGGTGTCATTCTGCTGACAGTTTGCAGTAGCAGACATTGATGTAACACTGCATTTTGGTGAGAAACAGTGAATGTTAACCTAACTTCAAGTCAAGACCAACAGTCCATTGTTGTCCAAAAACCATGGACAGAGGCTCCCACAGGAATCGACGGGCAAACTTCTCAAATCTCAACATCATGTGTCAAGCAAGGTTTTGGTTATTTCAACTCATTTTGGGAGGCGTGCTCAAAACAAAAAAAACAAAAAAACTTGAACATACAAGTATAAAAGAAATAGCAACACAAATATCTCAGAGTGACCCTTGTGCGCGTGCCCAGATGCAGCCCAGAGAAGTGTCAATCACATTTTAGAGTTGGGGCATTGTATGCTGGCCCATAAAAGAAAAAGGGTAAAGTTTTACAAAAATACAGAGACAGAAGAAAAAATACGTGACAATTCATAAAGGTCAAGCTCCAAAAACACCAGTCACCATAACACAACTCAATAGCCTCTTTCAGTAGACCCCTCCCGTCTCCTAAATGCCTACTTCTTTCAAACTCCACACCTCCAGTTTATGTTGCAGGCTTGCTGTTTAAAATGGGATATTTTATGCCTGAGCCAAGATATTCCTGATTACATGTTCAATGTTATGTTTTCAGATTTAAAAAAGCCTCCCTTCAGATACCCCCAAAAACCTAATACTAATAACTATTTTAATGTGCACACTTTCTTATATATTCATATCTTCTTAACCCCATCAACTTTCCTTCTCAGGCTTTAAGGAGGCAGAGATGAATGAGCAGTGCAGCAAACTCCTCAACAGCAAGCTCTTCATGCTGGACATGCTGTACTCCCAGGACAAGAAGCCCAGTGATGAGGAAGAGGAAGAAGAGGATGTGGAGAAGGAAAAAGAAAAAGAGAAAGGAGGGGGGGAGGACAAAGAAAGCAAGGAGGATGCTGACGCACAACTGGGCAATGAGCAGGAGGCTGAGAAATCCGAGCACCACGGGACCATCCGACCGTTAGCCGAGCGGTTTGGAGACTTGATCAAGGACCTCGCTTCGACCCCCTCTCACCTGGATGTCCCAGCCAACGAGCCCCCTCCTCCCCCGCCCAAAAAGGAATCGGACACAATCTGGGACCAGCTCCTAGCCAGCCCTCGGGAGCTGCGCATCGGTGACATTAACTTTACTGACCTGACGGAGGAAGATGACAAAGACATTCTGGATGCTGTTTTGATGGGAGAATGCAGTGACCTCCCGCCTCCGCCGCCTCCTCCACCCTGCATCCTCCGCTTCCCTCCGCCCCCACCCATACTAGGCAGCTGCCCCCCACCCCCTCCCTTGATTGGAATTATGAGGCCTCCTCCTCCCCCTTCCTTTAGTGCCTCAATTCCAGTGCCTCCACCCCCAGAGCCTCCTCTCTTCAACAAGAAGAAGAAAACAATTAGGCTCTTCTGGAGCGAGGTGAGTCAAGATACAATTACCATTTTCATTTTTGTTACACATCATTTATCCAGATAACTGACAACTTTTTCAAAGATTTGATATGCCATGATTTAAATTTTCTTAATTCCAATAACTAATTTTTCTACTAACTTTGCTATATAAACAGGCTGATTGAAGTTCTTGCAGATCAAGAGTGCTTTTGTTGCAGTAAATGGGAGTCTAACACATCTCTCCACCTAATTAAGTCCATTTCTGCTGTTTGTGATTAGGTGCGTCCCACAGACTCTCGGTACAGGGATTATAAGCGGAGTGGAGACTCGTTCTGGTCCAAACTGGAACCAGTGAAAATGGACACAGCCAAACTGGAACAGCTGTTTGAGTCAAAATCAAAGGAAATGCCAGTTACAAAGGTAAACAACCATAACCTGAACCAGCTTCAGAGAGATTTCTCATTGTATGATACTGAATTTACCTGTATGCATTGACTAACCCTACTATTATTAATTATTAATTATTATTATTATTCATTTATTTGTTCGTTCATCCTTCATCCTACATTATGGACTTAACAGTAATTAAAGTTTGACAAAAGTTGGATTACATTTTT
Organism: Etheostoma spectabile; assembly: GCF_008692095.1. Classification (NCBI taxonomy): domain Eukaryota; kingdom Metazoa; phylum Chordata; class Actinopteri; order Perciformes; family Percidae; genus Etheostoma; species Etheostoma spectabile. The sequence continues at coordinate 12,744,065 of NC_045746.1, forward strand.
AATTTTTTGCCTTATGGTGGTCACCAAACCAGATTAAAAATCTTACAATTTTGTCACTAACTAGGGGAGAGGCAGACATGTTTTCTGGTCACCCCATTAGGTATGCAACACATTTAAAGTCTTACAAGCTACTCAACTACAGAAGTTTGGCAGGAGTCACGTCCTTTTTTCTTCTGTCATGACATGTGGATGCACATACTCTGTGTAATTTAGCTGCTGCTTTACGTTTCTTTTGCCAGCCACACAGCCCATGGGTTGGTTGTCATTATCACCAGAACTTGAAAGTTGATGTTTTAAGCGTTAAGCAAGGTCACTAGTGTTCTGATCCTGATCACACATGGAAGGTTTGAATCCTACATAGTTCTCACAAAGCCTCTAAATGAGAAAAGCATGGTCTGCTAAAATGGGGAGCTGAAACCAGGCCTCTCCCACTTTGAACTTTGAGCCCCTGATTCAGAACCGCAACCTCTGGTTTACGCGTAATGTGACAGCATGATTGTAGTCTGCAGCTATAGTATCGAAACAGCTCAAGCAAAGCTGTCAGTTAATGAGGAATGTTAAAGCAATCAAAGATCAGAGCAAACTGATAATGCTTTGGCCTTTGTTCCCTTCTTTAGGTTCTATGGTTATCTTACCTTACTTATCAGAATGTTAAGTATGTGTTTTGGATATTAAAGATTTTATGTTGCAGGGTTCAAATTAATTTCATCTACTTGGTTGGTATACTTTGGTTATGTGTATTTCTTAGTTACTGTCAGTCTTTGCTAGTTTTCTAAGGTATTTTTAAAGTTTTGAGCTCTTACTAGTATTACCCTGTCTGATTAATCTGCCCAACAGAAACATCATCCCGTTAATGCAAGGGTTAAAATGTTACTGTAAATCTTTAACATTTTGCCTTTAGCTCTATTTTATATTTTACAGAACACTTTCCATCCCATCAACAAGTATGCTAAGGTATTTCTACAAAATACTTAAATATAATTATGAAATACATACTAAGGTATAAAGATTTTGATCACTAAAATTATGCTTTAATTATGAAGTTAGTCTCACATATCATGATATAACAACCTAATAGTTCCAGAGATGCACTGTTGTGTAAGTCTCCCAGTCTCTGTATGGTGAGTATATAACTACCTAGAGACAGTAACCAGGTTTTGCACCTACTCTGTTACCCTTTTATGTGCTGACACATTAGGACTTCCTTCCATTAATAGCTTATAATGGCCTCAAGTACTGCTGAAGTCATATGTTCACATACAGTGACAATGTGACTGCAGACTTATGCAAAACCCCACATTAACACACATCATATAGTGTTAACTATTATGGTATTTCCTGCTCCTACTCACATATAGTTCCCACAGCTGCAGTCAATGTAACCGGAGGGATGATCCATTTAATCCTTACAGGCCCATAAAGCAGACCACACAGACCCTCTCTGTATTTTGTACCCTAGAAAACCGCAGCAGACGGCAAGCGTCAGGAGATCATCGTTTTGGATTCCAAGAGGAGTAACGCCATCAACATCGGTCTGACGGTGCTGCCTCCTCCTCGCACTATCAAGACGGCCATCCTTAACTTTGACGAGTACGCGCTTAACAAGGAGGGCATTGAGGTGAGACAAACAGACAATAGTGAACGGGAAGAAAGTCAATCAATCAATCAAACTTTATTTGTATAGAACTTTTCATTCAAAGTTCATGCAACTCAAAGTGCTTTACAATATAAAAACAGAGACAATGTCACCACCATCACCACACAGACACACACACACACACATATACTGTACATATACATATATATACTGTATACACACAGGATTTAATGTAAAGCGCTATTAAACATGAGGTGAGGAAACATTATTATAAACCAGCATAAAACAAGCAAAACCCAAACTTTCAATGACAGCACATGTTTTAAACTCTCCAAATCCTTCATCTTTTAAATGACACCTGTCACCCATATACTGTTTATCCGCCTCTGTCCCTGCCCTTAGAAAATCCTGACAATGATCCCTACAGAGGAGGAGAAGCAGAAGATCCAGGAGGCCCAGCTGGCCAACCCTGATATCCCCCTGGGTTCAGCAGAGCAGTTCCTCCTCACTCTGTCCTCTATCAGCGAGCTCTCTGCCCGACTCCAACTCTGGGCCTTCAAGATGGACTATGAGGCAACCCAGAAGGTTTGTAAAAACATGTAGAGGAGGGAAGGCTAAACTGTTTGAGTAAATGTGCAGTGTGTGTGTGTGTGTGTGTGTGTGTGTGTGTGTGTGTGTGTGTGTGTGTG
>NC_045746.1:12746364-12748007 GCF_008692095.1 Etheostoma spectabile
GTGTGTGTGTGTGTGTGTGTGTGTGTGTGTGTGTGTGTGTGTGTGTGTGTGCAAGAGTAAGTATCAACATCCTTTTTAGTACAAACAACATCCGCAAATCATCAACATAGTTACATCATAACAAAATATGCACGCTTATTAGTGGCACCTCGTTGTCCTCTGGCACACCTTGTTTTACCCGGGCAAAGAATGCAATCCCGGAGGAGAAGTTCAAAGCAAAAACCCAGAGAATGAAAAACACGCAGCCCCTCTGTTTCTGTCTTGTAAATTTTACGGCTTTCCGCAGGTTGTGGTCGTCTTTCATCTCCATGAAAGGCAGGATTCCTGAGTGCACGTTCGGCCGAGCGACATTCCCGACTGGACTTTGTGGGACGGTGTGGTAGCGTTAGGCTTAATGGAGGGCAACATACCGTGCAAGCACACAAATGCACGCTTGCAAGAGAAAATTGCTGCACAAAAACAAACGCTTCATGTAATCAAACGCATGTTTGATGGCGAAGGCTGACCAAAACAGCGGCCTTTAAACAACTTCTCATGTCCTCAAACAAGTGCAGACAATTTGCGGTGGGAGACGAGGTGCACCTGTTCAGCCATTTTTATATCTGCAGACTAAAGAAGCACATGTTTTCGAGGAGTCTTAATTGACTCAACTAATGAGTGTGTGTGTGTGTTTTCCTCCTCTCAGGAAGTTGCAGAGCCGCTGCAGGATCTGAAGGAGGGTATGGAACAGCTGGAGAAGAACAAAACTCTGCGCTACATCCTCTCCACACTGCTCTCTATAGGAAACTTCCTCAATGGCACCAACGTGAGTCATGACCATTACCGGTTCATCACACCGGGTCATAATGACAAGCTTCTTTTTGTTTGTTGCAGTAGTTTGTGGTAATTGCAGAGAAATAATCTGCATTTTTACTGTTGTGTGGGTTTTCCAAGCCTTTAATTTGTAGATTAAAAATGACATCACATACGGTAGCTACTATAATTGGGTGAGAACACACGTACCTCATAATAGTACTCCAGATGTATTCTTTGCTCAATAGCTATTTCTTTTGTTGTGTGTCCAGGCAAAAGGCTTCGAGCTGACTTATTTAGAGAAGGTTCCAGAGGTGAAGGACACGGTTCATAAGCAGTCTCTGCTGCATCACGCCTGCTCTGCTGTGGTGGACAACTTCCCTCAGAGCACTGACCTCTACTCCGAGATCGGAGCCATCACGCGATCTGCAAAGGTACGCTCCGCACTCACTAATAAAAAGCTTGTATATGTGCTATTTTGCATTCCTAAATTGGGAACACTTTTCAAGCTGGTTCTAATTAAACATAAGGTGCTGTGCTGCCTTAAAATGCATGTCACAGCAACTGTACCCAACTCGATAGATTTTAACAACTGATACGTTACAGTCCGATTTACTTTCCAGTTTCCATTTTGCCAGGAATTCATTACTCATTTGCCATACGCAGGCATCAGGCAGCCAGTGACCTCTTTTAAATGAAATGTTTACAGAGTTAGGGACTGAAGAGCATATTAACCTTCCTCATTGTTCTCATTAGTATTAGAGGAAACAGCCAATTTAACATATAGTAAAGAAACTGCATGTTTCAATGTTTCTTTTGATTTACAAAAAAAAAAAAGGTCTCTGGAGAGA
>NC_045746.1:12748017-12748844 GCF_008692095.1 Etheostoma spectabile
CAAACAATGCATGCTGGGACATCTGCCGTTATGCTTATCATGCTTCTTAGTGAACAAAGTAGTATTTTCCTTGAAATCATTATTTTAAAGCGAAATAACTCACCTTTATGAGTTCTGAAATTGTCTGGAAATGAAAAGTCAATTTGAAGTTCTTAACTTCAAAGTAATAAATAATTTATATTTACATTACGTTAATGATAGAAAATTAGGTGATCTCACTTAATTCTTGCGTGATGTTTCACAGTGTGGCTAGTGTAGAGGGAAATTAAGGTACTTTATGTGGATCAACCCCTCTTCTGTCAGGTGGATTTCGACCAGCTGCAGGAGAACCTGTGCCAGATGGAGCGGCGCTGCAAAGCCTCATGGGACCACCTGAAGGTGATCGCCAAGCATGAGATGAAGCCCCAGCTGAAGCAGAAAATGTCTGACTTCCTCAAAGACTGCGCTGAGAGGATTATCATTCTCAAGATTGTTCACCGCAGGATCATCAACAGGTTGTTGCCCTCACAAGCGTAACTCCTAGTCCATTTTGTAGAATGTTTTTGACAGCTAGAACATGCTGCTACTGACAGATTCTTCTCTTCTTTACTCCAGTTGCAATTTACCAAATGTCTAGTGAAACCAAAAATGTTGATGTCTCAGTATATATACAGATTGAACTGTGACATACTACTAGTTATTGTTAAGTATGGATATGATCAGAATAATTCTTATTTATTTAACTAGCTACTATTATGTGATTTGTTTAATAAAATTATTGCTAATACATTAATTTTTTTCAATTCAATTTTATTTATAGTATCAATTCATAACAAGAGTTATCTCAA
>NC_045746.1:12748854-12752225 GCF_008692095.1 Etheostoma spectabile
CAGATAGACCACACTCCAGAATTTACAAGGACCCAACAGTTCTAATAGTTTCCTCTAAGCATTGGAAAGATAATATCTAAAATCAATTTTAACTTGTAAAATTACATTTAGTCATCAGTAGAAAAGTAATAAAAGTGTCAAATTCCTAGTGTTTTGGAATAAATCTTAAACAGCCTAAATTACACCAACTTCTAACAATTACAAAATGGCTTTCTCGCTGGAGAAAAGAACTTTTAGGAAAATTAAACGTTCCCAATCTTTCTCTCCCCTCGTTCTCCCAGGTTCCATTCCTTCCTGTTGTTCCTTGGTCATCCGGCCTACAGTGTGAGAGAGGTCAGCGTCCACAGGTTTAGTAAAATCCTCAGTGAGTTTGCGCTGGAGTACCGAACCACTCGAGACCGCGTGCTGCAGCAGAAACAGAAACGAGCCGACCACCGTGAACGCAACAAGACCCGAGGAAAGATGATCATAGACGTCAACGCTCCTGTGAGCATTACACACACACACACACATACACACATAGAATCCCTTACACAAAGGCACACAAAACATACAGCTGTTTTTATTCTTCATTTTCAATCTTTCTTTTCCCTGTAGTCTGATGAGGAAGAGGAGAGTGAGGTATCAGCATAAGGGCTGTCTGTCTGCATGACTGTGTGCGTGTGTGCGTGCGTGCGTGTATACGTACGGGCGTGTGTGTTTGTGCATGAAACCACTAACCTTGATTTGACTACTTTACCTCAAAGTATGTATTTTCACTGATTTTAATATCTGCATGGATCAGTACAGTAGGCATCTTCACAGGTTGGATGTTTCCTTGATGCTTTAGCTTTGGCACGTTTGAGTCAAAGCCCAAAAATACTTAAAAAATACAAGCTGCCAAATTTTTATTGACTTTCATTCTGTCCTCCCTATCAGTGTGGTCGGGTTGGTTCCAGCATTAGCAACAGCGCCCCTAGTGGCAGCCAGGAGGGCGAGTGTTCTCAGGGTCTGGGCCACACAGAGGACGCTGAAGAGCACGAGCACATGAAAGCCGTGCTGAGAACCAGCCTCAGCGGCGGTGAAAAGGAGGCCAGCGGAGTGCCAGGGCTTCGTACACGGACAAGATCCCGGCCTGGAAGGGGAGGTGAGGCTGACAGGAAGTTCCTTACAGGGTCACACAGAGAAGTCAACCTGAAAACCAGAGCCACTGCACTATAAAGGGTTTCTTTGTTAATACCTTTGTCATTCTGCTCGATGTTTTCAGGTCGCAGTATGCCAGCATGGACCCCACCCATGGGGGATACTCAGATCTGTGGAGAGGACGCTGACGCAGACGAGATCATGGAGCGTATAGTGAGGTCGGCCACTCAGGGTCCAGGAAACAGAGCCCAGCCCAGAGAGAGGCGGAGGTCCAGGGCCAACCGCAAGTCATGTACGACCTGAATGCTTAACTTTTATCCCAAATCAATGCTAACATACTAATTCCAAGGTTTTGCTTATGTTGTTGTTGTTAAGATAAACTATTAGTATGCAGACGTTTAAATCTTTTTTAATGTGCTGTTGATGGGCTTGAGACAGTCTGCATTAAGATCCCAAAGGCATGAAGAAGTGAAGGATTAGTTAGGCACAAAGGACTTGATAGAATACATTATTAGTTTTAGCATTATAAGAATTGTAGGAACTGATATTTTATAACGAATCCTCTTCTCTCCTCACAGTGAGGCGGACTCTGAAGAACGGTCTGACCCCAGAGGAAGCTCTTGCTTTAGGACTTACCGATTCTCCTGATGCAGAAATGTGATCATCCAAACCTCCCTCCCGTCATTCTTCATTCACCGGAGCGACATCTCTGTCAGCCGTATGCCTTCGCCACACTGCACAGTGTTTCACCAGTCACAGCCTCCTTCATAGATTTTTGCCAGCTGCTAATTTTGCCTGATGTGTCTGAGTGATGAAGCTGCATCTATGATAGTGTTTTTTGCAACACAAAGACAACTCGGAAATGAAGAAAGATGAAAGGACTGATGTATTCAACTTTAAATTCAGTGCTGCTGCCTTTACATTGAGCGGATACATTTAACATGTATTGGAAAGGTTGTTGTTAGTCCAAAGGGATCACTTTTGCTTGTGAGTTTCTGCAGCTGTGACTTCACCATTTTTCCTTTATTTAAGCTGTGAATTTCGGTTTTAAAGATTAACGAGCTGAAGAGGAAGTTTGATTTGTTCCTCTTTTCCAGTTTCACAGAATCCCAAGAGATCAACATAAACAAAGAGGCTCACTAAGAACTTTTGTGTTTTCCTTCTGCAGCTGCACATTTGACAAGTGACGAGTGTTGTTGTGTTTAGTAGGAATGTGAAGGGTTTTCGATCATATGTGCCTTCCATTTAAAAGGGACGATACTGTACCTTTTCACCATATCTCCCTCTTGTTTTAGTCACCTTCTACTTCTCAGATAACTCACAAATGTCACATTCACAGGTGTAGTTATATTGAGTATGACTGTTGATTACAAGTAACGTTTTTATTTTGGCAAAATATTTATTTGCAATGCTCGGACATCTTGCACCTTACTCAACATCAATAGTTTCTATTCTGAAATGAACGACTTACTCAAAACACGGACAAAAGGAAGTATTTATCTCAGAGGAACTGTTTGTAAAGTGTAAAAAGACAAAGAGATAAAGACATTTTTTAAATGTTAATCTATTTTGAAAGACATGCAGTAAATTCTGCATAAAATGTGTAAATGCCCTTGTCAGCTGCCAGGTACTAAGTACTGTAGTACTACAGTGTGCATGTTTAGTGCGGTTCATGTGATGTTTTTATTTTTGTAATTTCTGCAGAAATGTGTATTATAGTCTGAGAGAAAGAGGAAAAAGAGGCTATTCTGTGAAAGTATTGCTTCGTGCTGAGAGAGGGCATCAGTATCTGGGCATTTACTTTAAACTCTTTGGTCACATATTGTACTTTGTATGAACTTAAAAGGATAATTAATATGAAAGGATAATGTAGGTCTCCATCTGTACCTCTCACAATACAACAAAAACAGGGAAATATTGCTGCATAAATATAATGTGGTGAGCTGAACACGATACACTTTCACTAGAAATGCTGTGTATACACACTCTGCAATAAAAAACAACCATTAATTGAAAAAAAGGATGGGAATTCTTCACTTCTTGAACACACACTGAGTGGGTGGGTCTCTAATTTAATTAATTTTAATTTATTCTCTTCATTGATCCTTTATGTGGAAATTACAATTTACTCTCTGTTGTTATCACACACAGGCCTGAAATACACACACACACGCTCAGGTCCTTTACTTGCACTAACGGAGAGATGTCAGAGTGAGTGGGATGCTGGACCAGCACCCAGAGGAGTGGGA
>NC_045746.1:12752235-12752653 GCF_008692095.1 Etheostoma spectabile
GGGTTAGCTTAGGTGAACTGGCATCTCTTCAGCTACCAGTCCACACACTTTATTTTAGTCCAAACGCACTTGAACCACTGACCCCCTGGTTCTCCCTACAGACTGGGCTGCTGCCAGGAGGATAGGTGGGTTTACATGTGCAGGGTTATCACAAAGGATCAAGTAAAAGGTGTAGCCATATTTAAAACCAATCAATAAGCAATGTGTCTGCGTAACATTATACAGCTTTACTGACCGTGCTCTACATGTAAAGGTACAAACTGCACTGCGCATGGAGGCAGCCTCTAGCTCACCCAGTAAGAGTGTTTACCCCATTTTGGCAGAATCCTGCAGCGGCCTGGGTGCGAATCCGACCTGTGGCCCTTTGCACTGAACTTCATATCTGAACTATCCCTTTAAAATATAGCTGTAGGTTTTC
>NC_045746.1:12752663-12757411 GCF_008692095.1 Etheostoma spectabile
CAAATATGTTTATGTCATCAAAACTCGTTTCTCACCAGGAGTCATGTTTTCACAGCAGAGGCTGCTAAACTCAATAAACCACTGCTGTTTTTACCGTCCTTTGGTTTGTTTTGTTGCTTTTTGAACTTGCAGCTCACAAAGAGACATTTTTAAGTCTGAGTCTGTGTTAAGATGACTGGCATTTTGTTATCAGCACCTCACTGAGCTGTCAAGTCCCGCCCCCTGAACAGAGAAAATAAGACCATTAGCACAGCAGGTGACAGCTTCAGGACCCCAAGCAATGTTTCAGCTCCACTCACAGTAAGGCATAATGGTTATGAGAACTTTCTCTAGTTTCTCTTTACACTCAAGTCATCTGGAGCTTTTCTCTGTATTTCCACAACGCACTAAAGAGCAGCATTAAACAATATGCAAATGTATTTTCGTTCCCGAAACCAAAAGAAAATCAGGACTGTATAGACAACCAATGAAAAACTGACATGTAGATTGCAGGGGCCTGGGACGAACCACCATCCTTCCGCTTAGAAGATGGGTGTTCTACAAACTGAGCTAAAAGTAGGCATTCATTTCCATATTAACGTGCACACAATACTTTTTTAGCTCACGTGCAGACAACTTTTTTTACCTTTCACGCAGACAATTTTTTGTGAGAAATAGTTATGATAAAAAGTGCATGATTTTTATGTGTGTTTGTGTGTGTGTGATGAGAAATTGTTGTATATGCATGCTTATTATGTTTGCAAGGTGACCTTAGTGAATGTGCATGCTATTTATGTGTGAGGTGAAATTAGTGAATGTGCATGTTTTATGTGTGTGTGAGTGTATGTGAGAGGTGAATTACTGTATGTGCATGTTTTTTATGTGTGTGTGTGCGTGTGTTTGTGTGTGTGTGTGTGTGCGTGTGTGCGTGTGTGTGTGTGTGTGTGTGTGTTTGTGTGTATGTGTGTTTGTAAGAGAGAGAGTCGAAATTAGTGTAGGTGCATGTTTTGTATGTGTTTGTGTGTGAGGTAAAATGTGTGTATGTGTGTGTGTGTGTGTGTCTGAGAATTGAAATTAGTGTATGTGCATGTTTTTTATGTGTTTGTGTGTGAGGAAATTTGTCGTATGTGCAAATAGCAAAACACATTTACATTTGAAGTAAGGACAAGGTCTGCAGAGCAAAAGTAAACAGACCACTGTTCAAAGGTGTTGACAGAAAACATCAAATATTGATTTTGATCTGGACTTTGAAAGAGCCAATAGACTTTGCAGGTCATAGGTCCTAAGGGACTCCCTTTAAACTAAATAACGTACGAATTTGATGATTCTGAAACAGTCCTTTGATCAAGGTGCAGGTGTAGAAGCAGCTCTTTTATTGCAGTTGTGTTTCAAAAATCTTTACTGGCTTCAAAACTGAGAAGATGGGAACACATTTGATTTTGGTGGGTCTGCTGTCTATCTGCAGTCTCTCTTTTGGTCAAGGTAATACATGCAGTATGTATACACTGTAATTTTACCACTTCAAAATGTATTGTAAATGTAAATCGTGTGTGTGTGTGTGTGTGTGTGTGTGTGTGTGTGTGTGTGTGTGTGTGTGTGTGTGTGTGTCCTTTTTTCCATTTCTTTAGATTGTAATCAACAGCTTCTGGAGAACATGGATATCCAAGGAAACGACATAACATCTCTCTTCTCTCCTGATGCTGAGCACTGTCAGCTGCTTTGCACCCAGCACCCCTCCTGTGACTTCTTTACCTTTGTTCGGCCTGACAGTACTAACGATGTAAGGTAAACAACAAGTGGTACACATGTAATTAGAAATCAGTAATAAGTAAGTAATGCTTACTTCCAGTAGTGGAAGAAATACTTTGATATTTTATTTAAGTAAAAGTAGCAATACCACAGCATAGAAATACTCTGTTACTAAGTTAAAGTCCTGCTTAGTTAAAGTCCTGCTCAAAGACGTTTTTATATACAACAGCATGTATTACTGGGTAGTTTGTGAATTTCACCAAGTCTTATCTTTGTCCATAAGAATACATTATAATCATATATTAGTAAACTGAATATGCAAAATAACTAAAGGAATAAATAATAAATAAACGCAGTGCAGTAAAGGTATAACATTGCTTTGTATTACTAAATACTCAATACTGTGGTAAATACTCAAGTCAAGTATAAGTACCTCAAAATTTAAGTGCAGTACCTGAGTAAATTTACTTAGTTACATTCCACTATCAATGCAGGCACTTTTTCTGCATCATCAAAACCGCTCCCAATGGACAGCCTTCGGTTCAGGTTCCACTAGAGGGTGTCACCTCTGGATTTTCTCTCAAACCCTGCAGCCAGACCAAGGTAGACAAAACCTTTTAAAGAAACATGTGAAACCATTTAGGACAAAATGAATGATGCATGGTCACACTCTCATTTGCTCTCTCTTGTGTCTGCCAAGCCTTGCCTGTCTAAGTGTACCAAACGTGGATTCACAGGTTCCGACTACCGAGCCTTGTTACAGAGAAACCATGAGGAGTGTCAGAGGGCTTGCACACAGGACCCTGCCTGTCAGTTCTTTACTTTACTAAAAGAGGACTTCGCAGCAAAGGGTAGAAGGTAAAACTGGATCACATAATGTAACATTGCTGTTGAAATGAAATGATGTGTTTATCTTCTCCCAGTGTTTTTTTTTTTTTTCCTAGAATAGGGATATGCTTAGAATTCTGTACGGAATTCACTGTAATTTCTTTGTTATTTCATTTGATGAATATTCTGGATATTATTCTGATTTATGTTACTGAAAGGTGAAAGTTCAGAGACGTTGATGCCATAAGCCAGCACAGAAGTGAACATAGGCTATGTCGCTAATGTTAAGATTTTGTGTTTCGTGTGGAAAGATAATTCCAACAAAACTGGCAAAATAAAGTTGCTAAAGAAGAGACAGAGTCTGTTTTAAGAGTGCAACAGGTACCTGGAGGTTTCAGATCTGAGGTTTAATTCAACCAGTGAAAAGAAAGATATTGCTGTGGCAACAGCAGGGTGGCGACATGGCATATGCTCAACAATTCTCTAAATAATTTTATTTCTTGTTCTGTTTTAGGTATAGGTACAAGTGCCACCTTAAATTCAGCTGGCCAGTACCAAGGATACCTGTTGTAGAAAAAAAGGCTGGTGTAACATCTGGATTCTCCCAAATAACGCAAATAAGTCAACAGTCAGGTACACAAGCAGTCATAGCAAACACCTCATGCAGGTTGTTGTGGATGCTTTCTTATTGTATTACCTGTGTTTTCTACAGTGTGTCAGGGCAAGCTTTTTCCAAACACTGACATCCCAGGACACGACAACGAGGTTATTCCTGCTGTCTCTGCTGAACACTGCCAGGCCCTGTGCTCTGCTCATTCAGTCTGCAGCTACTTCTCTTTTGAGAGGTAGTCAAATATTTGGAAAAAGATTTTCTCTCTCATGTGCTCAATTAGACAGTATGATAAGTAATTATAGTGTGCTGAGTTATATTGGTATACCCATTGTTCCAGCAGCGTACGTGACGGTATTTTAACTGTCCTGATGTGGTTAAATATTGGTTCTCATTTTCAGTCCCATCTATTCTCTGCTTCATGTTATTCAGACATACCTTTTGCAACTTTTCATTTTCTTTCTTTTTTTGCAGCAATACGTTTAATTGTCACCTGAAGAACAACAACGAGGACATGGTGACCAAAGGTAAAGACGGAGTCACATCAGGGTTACCAGCACGCTTCTGTCAGCTGGATAACAGTACGTATCACTAATATCACAACTGTCAGAAAAGACACTCTTTCAGTAGACCACCAAAGACCATCTCAACTGCTTTGGCTGTGTAGATAGACTTACTCAATGTTGTAATGTAGCTTTCCTATGTTCTATTTTAGCCATCATGAATCTATTATTGGCAATGGATCGGTCAGTCACTGTAGTTTTTACTTATTCAGTGAAATATCTCAACATTTACTGGTCAGGATGACACTGCATTTTCAATAGACATTCATGGTTCTCAGATGATGCATCCCAACACATTTGGTGATCCCATGACTTTCGACTTGAGGGAAATGTCTCAACATTTATGAATGGATTGCCATGGAATTTACTCTGCTTTACTTTTCATTGCTGACTTAGCATGCCTGTTTGCTCTTATTTTGGAGATATTTATGCTGAACAATTACTTTGTGCCCCAAGTCTAACATTAGACCTACACTGTACTTTTTCTTGTAATTTTTTGTCTGTACTTTCACTGAATAGTAACATTGTTTGATTATTTTAGAAACAACAATAACCCAAACCCCTGCCATTTTCTTAAAACATTGCTTTGTTTGTGTAAAAAAGTAACAAACTTTAAAGGTGCGACTATGAGCTCCTGCATGGCTTCAGCGCAATTTCATTTTTGTCTCAAATCGTAGGCATCTCTCTTTGATCTGCTACCAGCCCCATGAATACACTGTAAAAAAAAAAAATGTCTCGGGAGACAACATAGGGGTTGTAAACGTCAAACAAACACTAGAAGCACTGGAAAGGCACCAAAATACAGCAAACACTCCAGCCAATCACCGACAGGGTGGTTATGGGAGGGGGCAGTTACAGAAACACGGGGGGAGGGGCAAGCTTGCTCTGTTTTGGTTAAAATTTACTTGGAACGTCAACAGAATTTTTATCCAATCTGAAATTACAAATACTGGAATCATTCAGCATATGTTTGTTGTTAGTGAAGTATTTCTGTACAGTAGTTTAGCCATCAGCAGCAG
>NC_045746.1:12757421-12757528 GCF_008692095.1 Etheostoma spectabile
TTTCTCTCTGCCAACAGCCTGGGTTCTGGTGGCTCATGGAAACGTAGATGTCCCAGGTTCTGACATTCGCTTTGAGCTGATGGATGATGCAGAGACATGTCAGAGGA
>NC_045746.1:12757538-12757909 GCF_008692095.1 Etheostoma spectabile
GGATGCTTACTGCCAGTTCTACACCTATGTCAGTGACAACTTTGATGATCCCATCTACCGGTACAGTATTCTTTATGCATGCATGAAAACATGCTTAAACACAAATATTGTTCACGTTTTAAATAAAATTGTGTTATTAATTTAGGCAATGCCTGGGAATCATGTAACTTGACCATAAATATGACACCATTGTTTTTATAATTTGATGATTGAGCTGTATTTATAGTGCTTGATTAAAGATGCCTTTTTTGATTTTGTGTTCTAGGCGACGCTGCTATCTCAAGCGTACCATCACCATGCCTGCTCCTGCTACAGTTAGCAAAGTGGCCAATGTGGTATCAGGCTTCCAGCTGAGGAACTGTAACAGTAAA
>NC_045746.1:12757934-12760166 GCF_008692095.1 Etheostoma spectabile
CAAAAATACGTGGAGTGTACCCCCCTCTCCCCGCCCCACCTAAAGCTGAATGACTCTTTCTGTGGATACACAACGAGCAAATAAATAAAATTAAGGAACCTCGTTGCCTTTCAAGCACTACGTTAGCCAAAATACAAAGATCATTAAGGTTCTGTCGTGTGTGTGTGTGGGTGTTTGTTGGTCCGTGTGTTGTGTGTGTGTGTGTGATGTGTGCTGGTGTTGTTGTTTTTTACTTGAGCCACCTACGCTGTGCGTGGATTATAGGGCACATGACGCACAACTTGCGTTGCTGTTCAGCTAACTGTGTTCACCCATGGTTCAAAAACACAATACAGTCGACTGTTTGTGGGGTAATAATGCCAATAGACAGACATAATGGGAAACTGGCATCAGTCCAAGTTCATATTCCCTGGAGGGTGGGCACAATGACGGTAACATTAACGACAGATATCTTTTTTAATTCACTCAAAAAAAATAGAAAACAAGGGTTACCCCCCCCGGTCAGCAAACAGAGTTTTTGACCCTAAAAGCTATAGGTAAAGGAGATTTATACTGTGCGTATGGGGTGTTTTCACTTAATAACTAAATTGAATTTTTCCACCCATGGACAGCTGGACGCAGGAGATACCCATAATTGCACTAATTGGTGACCAATTCAGACTAAAAAAAGCGCTCCCAACGTAACCTTCCTGGACCTCGGTGGTCCTATTCCAGATGTCATTTTTCGGGATCTGAAGGTCCTCCAGCCCACCTCCCTGTCCATGTACAAATGACACGGAAAACGCAGAGCCAAAACATGCATAAATCGCCCACGCTGACATTCACCTAAGGGAAGTACATGCACAGCTGCAAATAAATCGAGTGAGTGCCAGGACCGCCCGATTCATCACTACCTAACAACATCTTCACTGGAATTAAACACGCAAAATAACATGACGGCGCCGCACTAGTAAGGACACCATCTGCACCGAGCAAAGTAACATTCCAGACACTGTTCAAAGGTGTTGATTGCGAACAATCAAATGTTGATTTTAATATGGACTTTGAAAAGAGACAATAGATTGGAAGGTCACTAGGTCAAAAGGGACTGCCTATAAACTGATAGCGACATACAAACTTGATGATGCCCGCGAAAAAAGGCCTTTGACCAAAGTGCAAGTGCAGAACATCTCTTTATTGCAGCCTGGTGTTTCACAAATCGATCGTTACTGGCTTCAAAACTGAGAAGACAGGAAGATGGGAACGCTATTTGATTTTGGTGGGTCTGCCTGCCCCATTCTGCATTCTCTCTTTGGTCACACCCCTGGTAATACATGCCGGATGTAGAAATTGTATTTTATACTTATATGTGGGAGAATGTAATGTAAATGTAAATGTTTTGTCGGGTTGTGTGTTTGGTGTGTGCTTAGGGGTGTGCTGTGTGTGCCCTGTGGGGTGTGTGTGTGGTGTGTGTGGTGTGTGTTCCGTGTGTGTGCGTGCTGTCCTGTGCGTACCCCCGTGTGGTACTTTTCCATTTCTTTAGATTGTAATTCCACAGCTTCAGGAGATGGGATTTTTCCAGGGAACATGACATAACTTCTCTTCTCCCTGATGTTGAGCACTGTCAGCAGCTTTGCAACCCAGCACCCCCCCCCTCCCCCCTGTACACACTTCTTGCTTTTTACCGAGCGGACTCGACAACCACTGACACGGTCACAACAAGCGCAAGCTGTGCACTGTCAATAGAAGCCAGTAAACACAGACCACTAAGTAATGCTACCTTGTGTCTCCAGTAGTGGCTTTTACTTGAGCACATATTAGCTGTGGGTGATTATAGGTCACATGAAGCAATGCTGCTGTCAGCTCAACTGTTTTCACCCATTGGTTCACACACACAATACAGTCGACTGTGTGGGGTTAATAATGAATAAAGACAAGACATAATGGGAAACTGGCATCAGTCAAGTCATCTTCCCTTGAGGGTGGGCAAAGACGGTAACATTAACGACAGACTATTCTTTTAAAACTCCAAAAAATAGCAAACAAGGGTTAGGTCAGAACAGACTGTTTTGACTAAATATCTATAGTGTAAAGGAGTATTTTATACTGTGGTATTGGTTGTTTTACTTAATAACTAAATGAATTTCTTCCACCATGACCAGCTGGACGCAGTATAACATAATTGCTAATTGGTGACCTTCAGACAAAACCTGCTCCCAAGTCACCTTCCTGGCCTTGGTTGTCTATTCCAGA
>NC_045746.1:12760191-12762174 GCF_008692095.1 Etheostoma spectabile
TGTCATTTTTCGGGATCTGAAGGTCCTCCAGCCCACCTCCCTGTCCATGTACAAATGACACGGAAAACGCAGAGCCAAAACATGCATAAATCGCCCACGCTGACATTCACCTAAGGGAAGTACATGCACAGCTGCAAATAAATCGAGTGAGTGCCAGGACCGCCCGATTCATCACTACCTAACAACATCTTCACTGGAATTAAACACGCAAAATAACATGACGGCGCCGCACTAGTAAGGACACCATCTGCACCGAGCAAAGTAACATTCCAGACACTGTTCAAAGGTGTTGATTGCGAACAATCAAATGTTGATTTTAATATGGACTTTGAAAAGAGACAATAGATTGGAAGGTCACTAGGTCAAAAGGGACTGCCTATAAACTGATAGCGACATACAAACTTGATGATGCCCGCGAAAAAAGGCCTTTGACCAAAGTGCAAGTGCAGAACATCTCTTTATTGCAGCCTGGTGTTTCACAAATCGATCGTTACTGGCTTCAAAACTGAGAAGACAGGAAGATGGGAACGCTATTTGATTTTGGTGGGTCTGCCTGCCCCATTCTGCATTCTCTCTTTGGTCACACCCCTGGTAATACATGCCGGATGTAGAAATTGTATTTTATACTTATATGTGGGAGAATGTAATGTAAATGTAAATGTTTTGTCGGGTTGTGTGTTTGGTGTGTGCTTAGGGGTGTGCTGTGTGTGCCCTGTGGGGTGTGTGTGTGGTGTGTGTGGTGTGTGTTCCGTGTGTGTGCGTGCTGTCCTGTGCGTACCCCCGTGTGGTACTTTTCCATTTCTTTAGATTGTAATTCCACAGCTTCAGGAGATGGGATTTTTCCAGGGAACATGACATAACTTCTCTTCTCCCTGATGTTGAGCACTGTCAGCAGCTTTGCAACCCAGCACCCCCCCCCTCCCCCCTGTACACACTTCTTGCTTTTTACCGAGCGGACTCGACAACCACTGACACGGTCACAACAAGCGCAAGCTGTGCACTGTCAATAGAAGCCAGTAAACACAGACCACTAAGTAATGCTACCTTGTGTCTCCAGTAGTGGCAAAACATGGCATAAACCGCCCACGCTGACATTCACCTCAGGGAAGTACATGCAAGTGAAATAAACAGTGAGTGCCAGTGACCGGATTCATCATACCATAACAACATTATACTGGGAATTAAACAGCAAAATAACATTTACGTTTGAAGTAAGGACACCATCTGCAGAGCAAAAGTAAACAGACCACTGTTCAAAGGTGTTGATTGAGAACATCAAATGTTGATTTTAATCTGGACTTTGAAAGAGCCAATAGATTTTACAGGTCATAGGTCAAAAGGGACTGCCTATAAACTGATAGACATACAAACTTGATGATTCCGAAACAGTCCTTTGACCAAAGTGCAAGTGCAGAACCAGCTCTTTTATTGCAGTTGTGTTTCAAAAATCTTTACTGGCTTCAAAACTGAGAAGACAGGAAGATGGGAACACATTGATTTGGTGGTGTCTGCTCATTCTGCATATCTCTCTTTGGTCACACCCCGGTAATACATGCCGAGAGTATAACTTGTAATTATACCTTATGTGGAGAATGTAATGTAAATGTAATGTTTCGGGGTGGTGTGTGCTTAGTGTGGGTGTGTGTGGTGTGTCGTGTGTGTGTGTGGTGTGTGTGTGTGTGTGCGTGCTGTCCTGTGCTACCGTGTGTACTTCCATTTCTTTAGATTGGTAATTCCAATCAGCTTCGGAGATGGAAATTTCCAGGAAAGACATAACTCTCTCTTCTCTCCTGATGTTGAGCACTGTCAGTGCTTTGCTTAACCCAGCACCCCCCCCCTCCCCCCTGTACACACTTCTTGCTTTTTACCGAGCGGACTCGACAACCACTGACACGGTCACAACAAGCGCAAGCTGTGCACTGTCAATAGAAGCCAGTAAACACAGACCACTAAGTAATGCTACCTTGTGTCTCCAGTAGTGGC
>NC_045746.1:12762534-12764181 GCF_008692095.1 Etheostoma spectabile
AGTACACTAACATGGTTTTGGACGAATTTTAGGCAAAAAAACTAGTCAACCTTGATTTGTATTTGATTGGCGCTGCGTTAGAGACTTCTCTGTTCTGATTGGTGGTTTTCTTTTTTGTCATTAGGAGCACTAGGAGGAGGCAGAGAAACATTACTTTAACCACGGTTGAGCTTATCAATGTAGTTCAGGATATAGTAAAAAAAAAATAAAAAAATAAAAAAAGAGTTTAAATGAATCTGAGTTAGTTACCAACTGTAGCTTTGATGTTATGAGTTTTTTTTTTTTTACAACAGCATGTACTACTGGGTAGCTTGTGAATTTCACCAGGGGATCGATAAAGTCCATAATAATACATAAGTTATTTCTTGATTATATTATTAGTAATCTGAATAAGCAAAATGAATAATGGAATTTCATAAATGCAGTGCAGTAAAAAGTACAATATTGCCTTAAAGTGATGGTTTTGAGTAATTTCAATTTAGGGTTCTTTGCACCACAACCTGGAGCCAAACAACCCCCCAAAGCTTTTTTCACCTGGGTCGAACATTGGGCGAGTTAGCGTTAACTGGTGAATAGCTTTGTGCAGGCGCTATGGGAACCAAGTCTGTATCTCGTGAATTACACCACTGATTATGCCAAAATTATACCAAACTTCTGAAGTAGTACAAATAGGTTATGTTCTCATAAAAATATAAATTAGGAAGTTGCACACCAGGTGTTTATTTAAATAACACTTGACTGCTGCAGTAAAGTTCAGCTGCTGCTACTGTAAGGTGAGTGCTTAGGGACGTCTATAAATTATAACACTAAAAAGAGATACAAACATGTTTACTAATTTAATGATTAAATAAGGTAGTGTCTCCAAACTTACTTGAATTATAACTCATTGTTACTTTTAAAAAATAAGTTAAATTATTAAATATTTTTGTTGCATCTTTTTTCGGTGTTGTAATTTATGGACGTCTCTAAGCACTCCAAGCTGCATAAAAAGTAAGACTGATTACCTGATCCTTAATAGCATAAAATGGGATTTTCAAATCCAGATAATCATGATCCAGATGGCCCCTGGTGTATTTACCAACTTCCCAATCCATTGTTTTATGAGAACATAACCTATTTGTACTACTGTAGATGTTTGGTATAATTTCGGGCTTTATTAGTGCTGTAATTTAAAACATACACACTTGGTTCCCATAGCGCCTGCACAAAGCTATTCAGCTAACTCGCCCAAATGTTCAACCCAGATGAAAAAAGCTTTTGGGTTGTTGTTTGGCTCCAGGTTGTGGTGCAAAGGACCCTAGGGTGAAATTACTCAGAACCATCACTTTAAATTGCAGTGGAGTAAAGTATAAAGTAACAATGAAAATACTCAAGTCCAGTAGAAGTACCTCAATATTTACTGTACCTCAACATTGCTCAGTACAATCTGACCATGGCAAAGTTAATCTGAAAGGTTTTTGAGAATTTGTTGAACAACAGCGTGGAGCAGCAACATTACAACTACAGTTTCCTGCTTTATAACCTGTTAAATTTGGAGCTGTTACATCTATTTGAATCTGCCCTTTGTGTGTCAAAGTTCTCTACTGGTAATTAAGTCTTAGCTGGAAAAGAACAACTCGTGTCTTTAGATGGCCCCGACCTCGGACC
>NC_045746.1:12764206-12766410 GCF_008692095.1 Etheostoma spectabile
GACCTCTTTGATAACACATAGCTCTGACAACTGTTTTCTGTTAGACTTTGTGCATTTGTCCTGAAGGAAAACGCAAAGACAAACAGTGTCTTCTCCTTCAGGGTAGGACACAAAGAGAGATTCAAAAGTCATATACCCTGCAAAGCATTGTGAATATTATATGATAATACAACATATGAATATTACAGAAGGAAATGAAACATGCTTAAGTGTAATTTTCCCATTACAAGTTATTATTATGATCTCTCTTACGGGTTACCAGATCCACCTCAAAGTGTTCAAAAAGCCTTAATGCCTTTAGGATCTGTATTTGAACATTGCGAGTTTTTGTTGACAGCGTGTGCCGCAGCAACATGGCAAATTTGATATTTAACAGTAAACAGAAGTTTTGTAATCAGAAGTACATACAGTCTGCTTCACATTTCTAATGCATGATGAGAGTCAGGCCTGAAGACATTAAATGCCAATATTGACTCATGGTGCCGCTTGCTGGCAACAGGAAGTCTGCTCATATGACAACAGCATCAGATTTACATGAATTAACGTTATAGTCTACATTGATATAGAGCAATAATGCATGTTTACTGCGTGTGTCTAATCCCAAAGTAGACACAAAGAGTGATCCAACAGCGCCTGGCATTCTGTGCAGTGTCTGATGGTCACGGAAATGCACGTCTGCGTCTACGGAGTCCCCCAGTGCACCGACCAACTTTCCGCCTTCAGGTTTTTACCGTTTTAGTTTTAAGTTAACTAAACAAAAAGCAAACATCTGCCCCTCTCTGCAGGACCTTTTTCTGCTTCCTCAAAACCACTCCCAATGGACAGCCTTCAGTTCGGGTTCCACTACAGGGTGTCACCTCTGGATTTTCTCTCAAACCCTGCAGCCAAGACCAAGGTAAACCATTATGAAAACCATTTAAGAAAAGAATGATACATGGCCACGCTCTCATTTTCTCTCTCTTGGTGTCTGCCAGAGCCATGCCTGTCAAAGGTGTACCAGAATGTGGATTTCTTCGGTGCCGACTACCGAACCTTGTTCACAGCAGACTACGAGGAGTGTCAGAGGGCTTGCACACAGGACCCTGCCTGTCAGTTCTTTTCTTTTATTAATGAGGCCTTTGAAACAGTGGATTCAGGTAAAACTGGATCACATAATGTAACATTGCCATTGAATCTAAAAAATGATCAGTTTAACCTCTCCCACTCGTTCACATCTTTAAAAATTCTCTAACTAATATTATGTCTTGTTCGGTTTTAGGAACAAGTGCCACCTTAAATTCAGCTGGCCAGTACCAAGGATACCTGTTGTAGCAAACAAGGCTGGTTTAACATCTGGATTCTCCCAAATAACACGAATAAGTCAACAATCAGGTACACAAACAGTCATATCAAACACCTCATAAAGGTTTTTGTGCATGCTTTCTTAGGGGTGGCTGTGGCTCAGTGGTAGAGCGGTCGCTTGTCAACGGAAGGACAATCCCTGGCCCTGCAGTCCCATGTCAAAGTGTCCTTGGGCAAGACACTGAACCCCGAGTTTCCCCCAATGCTGCACATCAGAGTGTAAATGTGTGTGAGTGTTTTATCGAGTAGCGGTGTTACCTTATACACCTCTCGGCCACCATTGTGTGAATGGTTCCTGTGTGTAAAAGCACTTTGAGTAGTCGTTATACTAGAAAAGCGCTAATAAAAACGTCCATTTACAATTATGTATTACTTGTGTTTGTACAGTGTGTCAGGGCGCTCTTTTCCAAACACTGACATCCCAGGAAACGAAACGAGGTTATTTATTACAGAAGGACATATGAAATCATGCTTAAGTGTAATTTTCCCATTACAAGTTATAATATGATGTCCTCTTCTTAGCGGGTTTACCAGATCCACCTCAAAAGTGTTCAGAAAAGCCTTAATGCCTTTAGGATGCTGTATTTGAACATTGCGAGTTTTTGTTGAACAGCGTTGCCGCAGCAACATGGCAAATTTTGATATTTTAACAGTAAACAGAAGTTTTGTAACTCAGAAGTACATACAGTCTGCTTCACATTTCTAATGCATGATGAGAGTCCAGGCCTGAAGACATTTAAATGCCAATATTGACTCATGGTGCCGCTTGCTGGCAACAGGAAGTCTGCCTCATATGACAACAGCATCAGATTTACATGAATTATACGTTATATGGTCTACATTTGATATAGAGCAATAATGCA
>NC_045746.1:12766435-12768247 GCF_008692095.1 Etheostoma spectabile
TGTTTACCTGTCGTGGTGTCTAATGCCCCAAAGTAGACACAAAGAGTGATCCAACAGCGCCTGGCATTCTGTGCATTGTCTGTGGTCACGGAAATGCACGTCTGCGTCTACGGAGTCCCCCAGTGCACCGACCAACTTTCCGCCTTCAGGTTTTTACCGTTTTAGTTTTAAGTTAACTAAACAAAAGCAAACATCTGCCCCTCTCTGCAGACCTTTTTCTGCTTCCTCAAAACCACTCCCAATGGACAGCCTTCAGTTCGGGTTCCACTACAGGGTGTCACCTCTGGATTTTCTCTCAAACCCTGCAGCCAAGACCAGGTAAACCATATGAAAACCATTTAAGAAAAGAATGATACTGGCCACGCTCTCATTTCTCTCTCTTGGTGTCTGCCGAGCCATGCCTGTCAAAGGTGTACCAGAATGTGGATTTCTTCGGTGCCGACTAACCGAACCTTGTTCACAGCAGACTACGGGAGTGTCAGAGGGCTTGCACACAGGACCCTGCCTGTCATTCTTTCTTTTATTAATGAGGCTTTGAAACAGTGATTTCAGGAAAACTGGATCACATAATTAACTGGCCATTGAATCTAAAAAATATCAGTTTAACCTCTCCCACTCGTTCACATCTTAAAAATTCTCTAACTAATATTATGTCTGTTCGTGTTTTAGGAACAAGTGCCACCTTAAATTCAGCTGGACAGTACCAAGGATACCTGTTGTACAAACAAGGCTGGTTTACCATCTGGATTCTCCCAAATAACACGAATAAGTCAACAATCGGTCACAAACAGTCATACCAAACACCTCATAAGGTTTTTGTGCATGCTTTCTTAGGGGTGGCTGTGGCTCAGTGGTAGAGCGGTCGCTTGTCAACGGAAGGACAATCCCTGGCCCTGCAGTCCATGTCAAAGTGTCCCTTGGGAAAGACACTGAACCCCGGAGTTTCCCCAATGTGCACATCAGAGTGTAAATGTGTGTGAGTGTTTTATCTGAGTAGCAGGTGTTACCTTTACTACCTCTCGGCCACCATTGTGTGAATGGTTCCGTGTGTAAAAGCACTTTGAGTAGTCGTTATACTAGAAAAGCGCTAATAAAAACGTCCATTTACAATTATGTATTACTTGTGTTTGTACAGTGTGTCAGGGCGCTCGTTTTCCAAACACTGACATCCCAGAAACGAAACGAGGTTATTCAGATTTACATGAATTATACGTTATATGGTCTACATTTGATATAGAGCAATAATGCATGTTTACTGCGTGTTGTCTAATGCCACAAAGTAGACACAAAGAAGTGATCCAACCAGCGCCTGGCATTCTGTTTAGTGTCTGATGGTCACAGAAATGCACGTCTGCGTCTACCGGAGTCCCACCAGTGCACCGACCAACTTTCCGCCTTCAGGTTTTTTTGCCGTTTTTAGTTTAAAGTTAATTACACAAAAAGCAAACATCTGCCCCTCTCTGCAGGACCTTTTTCTGCTTCCTCAAAACCACTCCCAATGGACAGCCTTCAGTTCAGGTTCCACTACGGGGTGTCACCTCTGGATTTTCTCTCAAACCCTGCAGCCAAGACCAAGGTAAACCATTATGAAAACCATTTAAGAAAAGAATGATGCATGGCCACACTCTCATTTGCTCTCTCTGTGTGTCTGCCAGAGCCATGCCTGTCAAAGGTGTACCAGAACGTGGATTTCTTCGGTGCCGACTACCGAACCTTGTTCACAGCAGACTACGAGGAGTGTCAGAGGGCTTGCACACAGGACCCTGCCTGTCAGTTCTTTTCTTTTATTAATGAGGCCTTTGAAACAGTGGA
>NC_045746.1:12768272-12780228 GCF_008692095.1 Etheostoma spectabile
TATCAGGGAAAACTGGATCACATATTGTAACATTGCCTTGAATCTAAAAATGATCATTTAAACCTCTCCCACTCGTTCACAGCTTTAAACTTCTCTAACTACTATTATGTCTGTTCGTTTTAGGAACAAAGTGCCACCTTAAATTCAGCGGCAGTACCAAGGATACCTGTTGTAGCAACCAAGGCTGGTTAACATACTGGAGTCTCCCAAATACACGAATAAGTCAACAATAAGGTCACACAAACAGGTCAATCAAACACCTCATAAAGGTTTTTGGCATGCTTTCTTTAGGGGTGGCTGTGCGCTCAGTGGTAGAGCGGCGCTTGTCAACGGAATGACAATCCCTGGCCTGCAGTACCAGTCAAAGTGTCCCTTGGGCAAGACACTGAACCCCGAGTTTCCCCCAATGCTGCAACTCAGAGTGAAATGTGTTGAGTGTTTATGGATAGCAGGTGTTACCTTTTCGACATCCCGCGGCCACCATGTGTGAATGGTTCCTGTGTAAAGCCTTTGGTAGTCGTTATACTAGAAAGTCGCTATATAAAAACAGTCCATTTACCATTATTGTATTACTTGTGTTGTGTACAGTTGTGGGGAGGGCGGAGGGGGGGGCCAAGCTTTTCCAAACACTGCATACCAGGAAACGACAACGGGTATTCCTGCTGTCTACGCTGAACACTTGCCAGGCCCTGTGCTCTGCTCCATTCAGTCGACACCTACTTCTCTTTTGAGAGGTGTCCAAATATTTGGAACATTTTTTCTCGCCATGTATGTCTTTAGACAGTATGATAAGTAATTAGAAATGAGTTTATAGAATATCATTGTTCAGAGCTTTCATTACGGTATTGTTAACTGTCTGCTGTGTGTTAATATTGGTTCTCATTTCCAGTCACATCGTTTTCTCTTCATGTTATCAGAATACTTTTAAGGTTTCATTTTCTTTCTTTCTTGCAGATAATAGTTTAATTGTTCCCCTAAGAAACAAAGATACATTGTGACTGAACGGAAAAAGGATTCACATCTGGGATTACCAACGCGTCTGTCAGTCGGATAACCGTACGTATCACTAATATCCAACTGTCGAAAAGACACAATTTCAGTAGACCACATAGACCATTCAACTGCTTTGCTGTGTAGCTGCTAAACTCAGTGAATAATTTTCTGTCCTCTTCTTTTTTAGCAAGCTAGCATAATGAATCTATGGGGCATTCCAGGGTTCCAATGATGCATCTTTATGCATTTGGTAATCCCATACCTTTGAGTTTGAGGGGAAATGTCTCAACGAATTTATGAGTTGCCATGGAATATTCCTCTGCTATACGTGGCCTCTAAGTCTCGTATAAGAACTATTATCCTCAGCACTTACAAATATTTTGTCTACAAGTCAAACTTTGACTTTTCTAAAATGTATTTATGAAAAGACAACTTCACGAAGGGCAAACATTGTTCAATCCTGTTAGAAACAATGATACCCAACTTCGGCGTTTTCTCTAAGATGCAAGTGTAAATAAGTCGGGACAAATCTCAATTTAAGATTGTATTATTATCAATTGATTTACAAACACGGAATCATTCAGCATATGTTTGTGTGTTAGTGAAGTATTTCGTACAGTATTTAGATCCCTCAGCAGCAGTCTACAACCTGTTCTCTCCTGCCAACAGCCGGGGTTAAGGGTGGCTCAAAACCGTAGATTTCCCAGGATATGACATTCGCTTGAGCCGATGGATGATGCAGCCACATGTCAGAGGACCTGTAACTCAGGTATGACTTACCTGCCATTTACACTATACCATGAAACTTTAGATCCATTCAGCGGAACGTAACTTACTGCATGCACTGAAAACATGCTTAACACAAATATTGTTGTTTTATAAATAAAATTGTACCATCAATTTTAAGCAATCCTGGAAATTGTGTCATTCCACTCATAACAATATGTCTTCATAATTTGCTGTAGCTGTATTTATAGCGCAATGATTAAAGATGCCTTTTTGATTTTGAATTCTAGGCGACGCTGCGTATCTCAAGCGTACCATGCCACCATGCCTGCTCCTCCTAAAGTTAGTCAAGTGGCCAATGTGTATCAGGCTTCAGTGAGGAATGTAACAGAAGAAACTACTGTGTAGACCTTAGCAAGCCCACACACACGCACAAAACATATTGGTATCATTGGACTGCTGTTTAAAGGTGCTTCTAAAGCGAACGTTGGGTTTTGTTACTCATGTTGAACAAAGTATTTTCAAACAAACCGAGGCTATCTCGCCCTCCCTCCTCCCGTCTCCACCCCCAAATCCTCTTGTCAGGTTATGTGGCTGGAAAACTCGGAACAATGTTTGGTGATGTTTTATGGTGCAGGTTAGCACTTTATTTTTGTTGCCGTTGTGGGGAGCCTGGCTTCTTACAGAGAACTCTTTTTTTTTTAACAGTTGTGCTCTGGGGACAACCCCAGCCTTGTGGACAATGGAGCTGTTGTTGCTGTATGTACAAAAATGTTCCTATGTAGCCTAAAAAAATTTGTGACATCGCTTAGACCCTTTAAGCAGCAAATGACTGGAAACAAGAGCACATACAAAAAGAAGGAACATCTCACGACTGCTTTATCTGATCCCAACTTGTAACAGGACTATGTTTCTTGATAGATACAGTATGTATGAGGTGAGGAAGGCTATTGATGATAGAATCTAACTGCAGCATAGCACGTTAAAGAAGTAGAACTAATACCGTGTTCTGGACGAGAACAGGGAAGGAAAATGAAGCACTTTTCTGGTAACGGCTAGGCATTTACTGTGCAGCTCAACTGATGTGTATGAGGTTGGCTACAGGTGCTGTGCAAGAGAAAATCTCAACAGTCCCATCAGCAGCAGACGGGGCGTAGGTATACATGTATGTAAGGCATCACATAGACACAGGCTGATTACTGCTAACTACATGCTAGTTCAACATTATAGTTCAACCCACACGCTGCATTACAAAACTGTCTTTGTGCTTCGCTGGCAATACGGTGATTTGTAGACTATCGCTTTGGTAAATCCTGGTGTTATGACGCAATGTTGGCCATTTTTACTCAATGGCAAAACACGCTACAACACACATTGTTCACCTACTACTAAAAAGAAGTACTTCATGTCCGTTTGCAGATATTCCACAAGTGGCCCTTGTTAGAAGAGTCCCCAGCTAATCTAGCCTTGGACTGACAAAGTTGGAGAAAGAGTTATCTATGCTGAGGGATTCTTACCGAGCTCTGAGCATGTATGACTCCCAACAAAGAGAGGATAGACATGGAGTGTCCCTCTGTAAAAAAAAAAAACAAAAAATGTACCAGACCAAACGACGGGTGACAAATGGATGGCAGCAAGTGGCAGTACAACAGAAATACGTGGTTTTTGGAAAAATTAACCTGTAAACCTATTCTGTACAAACATCAAAATAAACATTAGGACCAATGAAGCATAATATGGGCTCTTTAAAACGTGTGACAACATACTAGCGAGTCAGCATGTCCTATACTTGGAGGTTACAACTATATAAAGCGAATATGTGAATCTTGTAGGTATATATTTGCTTTGCTTGCGATGCGATTTTCCTTTTTGCGATGTATCTAAAATACAGGAATGGACGGAGGTGCCAATGCATGATGTAACATGATTTTTGCACACAAAAACAATGTTTAGCAGAATGCAGTGAAAATATTTTAAAATATAGTAAACTTCAATCTAAATTTGATTTACTGATTTTTCTTTTTAGGTATGTGCCTTTTTAGGTTGCTAAAAACTAGTTTTGTTCTTCGACCCGTCAAAAGCAGTAGGCTACAGTTGCTTTGCGTACAAATAATAACCTCCTACTATAATAGTACTATTAATATTAATACATGTTATGTTATTGCACTATTACATTACGTAATCTCAAGTGCTATAGAGCATATAAAATTCAATTAACAAATGTCGTTAAATAAAAAAAAGCGAAGTCAGCAAAATAGTTAACAAGGAAACCTAAAGATACAATCGTAGAAAGCTTTTTAAAAGATAGTTTTTTGGGTTTATGTTGGTGTCTGTTTCCCTGAACTCATATCTGATCATCCCTTTAAAAATATAGACTGTAGTTTCTCTACCACAATATGTTTTGTCATCAAAATGGTCTTCTCCGAGCGCGGATTTTAAGCCGGATATTCACAGTTATCCGGATGGAATTTAGCTTGGGATCGGTTTCCGAAACGCATGAATTAGCAAGAAAGTAACCATGGAGATTTATACTTGCGGCTAGCCTGGTCAGACCAGCTAACAGCCGGCTAAACTTAATCCTGGTGCTGTTGCACGAACCTAGATAAGGGAATCCGGATAATTTAAATATCCTGGATGAATTTGCTTCGACTCGGTTGCACGAAACTAGATTGACAATTAAACCAGCCAAGTACCATGAGATTATTAATTCTTGCGGCTACCTGTCCAAGCAGGTAAACAGCCCAGGCTGAGATTATCCTGGAGTCTGACGTGTCAATAAACCTGTGTGCTCGATCCAAATAAACGTATTTAACAGGTATGGTGTGCGAGGGCACTGGCGTGCGGCTGCTGCCGGAGGCCGTGTCCGGTGGCACTGCACCGATGGCCGGTTGTACTGGTGTCCGGTTGGCGCTGCCCGGTGGCCGGTGGCCGGTGTCTGGTGGGCGGGCCGCTGGCGGTGGCCGGTTGTACCGTGCGATGCCGGTGGCGAGTGGGCCGCTGCCGGGGCCGGTGGAGGTGGGCGCTGCCCGGTGGACGGTGCCGGTGTGCGCTGCCTGTGGCAGACCTGCGCGTCGCGTAAAAGGATGAGCAGCGCAGCGTCCCGTGGTCTCGCTTCAGGTTGACACGGAGAGCGCTCCTGGGGGAAGATTAAGTGTGACGTATTAATGAGCGATGTTACCATATAATAAGAGTGGCGAGAACTGGGCGAGACCAATACATTTATGCATGAATTTCTTGTTGCTTGTCCTTCTCTAAATAAAGGGTAGTTTGTGTACTCCTTAATAGTGGGCTAATGTTTTGTCTTCTAGCTTATTGTCCTTTGTCCGACAGAATAGAAAAACATGACTATTGTTTTTGCATATGCTCACAGAGTGTATTGAAGTCCTTCTACACTTTTTCTATGTTGTTGTCCTTTCTGAATGGTCTAATTCTATTAATTGTACAAGATTGGGAGATTGTGCATGGTGTAAAAACATGTTCTCAAGTTGTGAATAAGGGTTTGAAATTAATCCTAAAGTCCAAGTAGGTCCTTTCCCGGGAACATTGATTTCCCTATCGTCACTTAGCAAAGGCGTATTTTAAACCCCCACCATTCGTACGGGCCTACTGTTGGGCTTTTTTTCTTCCGTTTGAAAGAAGCCGTAATTTCCCTTTTGATATTCTCCCCTCACTCGTTACTTTCCATTAGAAGCTGCTGCTATTAGGTGAAACATTTTGGCCATGCGTTCTTCTCATCTTGCATCATAATCTGTGATCGATCCCATGGTTATTGAGACAGCCGTTGAACGTGCACTTATCCCAGCTATCACCTGCTTGACATAGCTCCAAACTGTTCTACCTGGCCTTTGTTGCACACGTGCACACACAGTCGTGATGGAGAGATCACACTAAGTCAATCTGCGCTTTTTACTTATTACTTGGCAGTTTAGCAGTCATTCAGGACTGCCTATAAACTGATGGACTACGAATTGGTGATCAAGGTTGCAGGTGTAGAACCAGCTCTTTATTGTTGTGTGGTTCCAAAATCTACAGGCTTCAAACTGAGAAGATGGAACGCTTTGATTTGGTGGTCTGCTGTCCATCTGCAGCTCTCTTTTGGTCAAAAAGGTATTCATGCATCTGTATAACAATTTTAATTTTGGCCACTTCAGAATGTATTGCTAGATTATAATTGTGTGTGTCCTTTTTTCCATTTCTTATGATGTAATGTAACGATCTTCGGAGAATGTGGATTTCCCAGGACACGACTATAAACAATTCTCTCTCTCCTGCTGCTGAGCCTGTCATCTGCTTGCACCAGCACCACCTCCTGGTACTTGTCTTTACTTTGTTCGGCGCGGGACTAACGATGAACGGTAACAAAAGCGGTAGCATGTACTTAGACATCATAATAAGTATGCTACTTCACAGTAAGTGGAGAATAACTTCAATTTTTAAGGTAAAAGGTTGCAATACCAACTGTTAGAAATACTCTGTAACTAGATTAAGTCCTGACTTGGTTCAGTTCACATCTTTATTTTCCGATGGCAACTGATTGCAGTGACGGAGGCGGAGCATACAAAAAAACAGCAGTTCAAAATATCACTGTATGATCAAGATTCTGGTTTCTGCATTGCAATCTCACCTCAAATGTTTTACAGAAACATATTTAGCGACTGTTTTAGGGCGGAAAAGAACAAGTTTAGTGAACATGTGAGCCCAAAAACCGAACACCTCAAAGAACTTTTTTTGGTTTTTTAACACAACAGCATGTCATATGGTAGTTTATATTTCAGCAAGTCTTATCTTTGTCCATAAAATTCCTTATAAGTTCTATATTAACTACACACGGAATATAGCAAAATAGTAAAAGTTAAGTAGCAAGCAAAAAAAAAACTCAAGTGTAAGTACCTCATGCATTTAAGTGCAGTACTGAGTAAATGTAATTCCCAGTCTATGCAGACTTTTCTGCTACATCAAAACCGCTCCCATGACAGCCTTCGGTTGAGTTCCACTACGGGGTCACCTCTGGATTTTCTCTCAAACCCTGCAGCCAAGACCAAGGTGACAAAGCTTTTAGACATTGTGAAACCATTTGGAAAAAATGAATGACCTCATGGTCCCACTCCATTTCGCTCTGTCCTGTGTGTCTGCAGAGCTTGCCTGTCTAAGGTGTACCAGAACGTGGTTCTTCATTGTGCCGACACCGAGCCTTGTTCACCAGCAGACTATGAGGGTGTCAGAGGGCTTGCACACAGACCCTGCCTGTCAGTTTCTTTACTTAGCTAAACACGACTTCGCCGTCAAAGGGTATTGGTAAAACTGGATCACATAATTGTAACATGCTGTTGAATAAATTGGTTTATCCTCTCCATGTGGTTCGCATTTCTGATGCTTGGTACACCAACAGTGATGGTTGTTGGAGACCTAGTAAGATAATGTTATATTACCTAGAATAGGGATATGTTTTTAGAATTCTGTACTGATTTCATTGACATATTGCTGATTCATGTTACTGAAAGGTTGAAGTTCATAGACGTTATGCCAGAACAGAAGCCTGGGAGGCGAGCGACGCCAAGTTGAATGAACATATGCTATTGGTAATGTTAAGATTTTCTTTTTCGTGTAAACAGATGATTCCAACCGAACTGGCAAAATAAGTTGCTAAAGAGGAACGGAGTCTGTTTTTTAGAGTGCACAGGTACCTGGAGGTTTCAGTTGATGTTTAATCACATCCAGTGAGAAGAAAAATATTGCTTGTGGCGACAGGCATATGCTCCACATTCTCAATTTTTATTTCTGTTCTGTCAGGTAAAACTGGATCACATAATGTAACATTGCCATTGAATCTAAAAAATGATCAGTTTAACCTCTCCCACTCGTTCACATCTTTAAAAATTCTCTAACTAATATTATGTCTTGTTCGGTTTTAGGAACAAGTGCCACCTTAAATTCAGCTGGCCAGTACCAAGGATACCTGTTGTGTGGCCATGTATCATGTTTTGCTAAATGGTTTTAATAAATGGTTACTTGGTCTGGCTGCAGGGTTTTGAGAGAAAACTCCGAGGTGACACCCCGTATGGAACCCGAAACTGAAGGCTGTTCCATTGGGAGTGGTTTTGGGGATAGCGAAAACGGTCCTGCAGAGGAGGCGATGTTTGCTTTTTGTTTAGATTACACTTTAAACTAAAACGGCCTAAAAAACCTGAAGGCGGAAAGTTGTTCCGGTGCAACGGTGGACTCCGGTAGACGCAGACGTGCCTTTCATGTACCATAGGACACTGAACAGAATGCCAGGCGCTTGGTTGGATCACTTCTTTGTGTCTACTTTGTGATGTAGACAAAGCTCAGTAAACATGTCATTATTGCTATATCACAATGTAGACCATATAACGTTAATTCCTGTAATCTGATGGATGTATATGTCAGAGACTACTGTGCCAGGTCAAGCGCACAACATAGTCAATAATTGGCTGTCAAATGTCTTCCAGGCCTGGACTCTCTCAGGCTTAGAACTGTGAAGCAGGGATGTATCTATTTGATTACAACTTCTGTTTCTTTAAAATCGAAAATTTGCCATGTTGCTGCCGCAACGCTGTTCAACACAAAATGCATGTTCAAGCAGCCCTACAAGGCATTAGGCTTTTCTGAACAATCTTTGAGGTGGATCCTGGTAACCCGGTAAAGAGGACATCATAGTTATAACTTGTATGGGGAAAATTACACTTAAGATGTTTCATATGTCCTCGTAATATGCATAGGTGATTATTCATAGTAAGTATTCACAATGCTGTTGCAGTGTATATGACGTTGGATCCTCTTGTGTGTCCTACCCTGAAGAAAACACACGTTGGTCTTGCGTGTTTCCTTCAAGGACCAAATGCAACAAAGTCAACAGAAAACAGTTCAAGCTATGTTTTACAAAGCAGCCGCCAGGCGGGGCATCTAAAGACACGATTTGTTCTTTCCGACTAAGACGTTAAGACCATAAGAACACTTGACACACAGGGAGATTCAAAACGCTTACATCTCCAACTTCTCTGCCTGGGAAGATAATTGTTATCTAGATTAACTGGTAACAGGTTTTAAGGCAGAAACTGTAGTTGTAAACGTTGCAGACTTTGTCCACTTCTGTATCTGATGTGTGCTTGTTGAAGACTGTCTTGTCATTTGAATTGTTCTCTGGCCGAAAACCAAATCTTGATTCAGCTTGCAGCCGTCTACTTTGTTTCAACAAAGTCTCACTTCCAACAATTTCCTCTCTCGCTGTCAAGAACTCCACGACAACTTTAACTTCCTGTGGGCAGTTTGGTGACGCTATGACGTTTAACTCATTTGGCATGCAAGCTGTCATCAGGACCGGAGGCTCATCAGCCGGAGAATTTGGGGCAATTGGCAAAGCACCGTCACAAAGCACGTCCTGTTTTGTAGTGGTACATTGACATTGTACGCCCTGTGCCACGCCCATGCTGTTGTTTGACAAATTCTCAAAAACTTTTCAGATTTGCTTTGCCTGGTCAATTGTAATGAGCAATGTTGAGGTACTTAATAGTGATTTACTAACTTCAATGGACTTGAGATTTTCATTGTTACATTATACTTTACCCTCCACTGCAATTGGGGTGGCAGTAGCCGTCCGTAGGGATTTGGGTTGGGAACCGGAGGGTCACACTTGGTTCAAGTCCCCGTATGGCCAAAAAAGTCGGATTTTGGTATTGGTGCTGGAGAGATGTCACTTCATCTCCTGGGCACGCCAGTGCTGTTGACCAGGCACTGTACCCCCCCCCCCACCAACAACCAAAAAAACCCAACCCCCCCCCCCCGAGAGAAGGCCCCCAGAAACCCCCCAAAAAAAAACATCCCCCCCACCTGCTGAGGTGCTGGTTTGGCCTGCAGCCCCTCACGCTGACATCTCTCCATCAGTGCATGTTAGGGCCGGAGTGTGTGTGTGTGTGGTGGTGGGGGTGTTGGTGTGTGGTGTGTGTGTGTAGTTTCAGGACTGTGTGTAAACTAACCTAAGTGTGGACCCATAGTGCAATTGTAATTCCCCAGAGGGGATCAATAAACAGATTAAAAATAAATGAAATGAAAAATGGTAAATGCTGTTTCAGAGTAATTTCACCCTAGAGTACCACACCTGGAGCCAAAAAAAAAGTGAGCCCCCAAAAGCTTTTTTACACCTGGTTCGAACGTGGGCGAGTATCGTTACAGCTGAATACTCTGTACAGGTGCATGGGAACAATTGTGTTATTTTGTAAATTACGAGCACTAATACTGCCCGAACTCCAAACTTCTACAGCAGTACAAATAGTTTATGTTTTCTTATAAAACGATAGATTGGAAATGGGTAAATACAACACCAGGCCCCATTTTTTGAAAACATTTAATCTGGATCAAAATTATCTGATTGCAAATCTAATATTTTGCTATTCATGATCATGTAATCCGTCTTACTTTTTTGCATTTAGAGTGGCCTTAGAGAACGTCTATTAAATTACACACCGAAAAAAGATGCAACAAAAATATTTAGTACTTTGACTTATTTTTTATAAAAGTAACATTATTTGTACTTCAAGTAAGTTTGCAACACTAACTTATAAATTAGTAAATATGTTTGTATCTCTTTTTAGTTTTATAATTTATAGACCGTCCCCTACGCACTCACCTTCCAGTAGCAGCAGCTGAACTTGACTGCAGCAGTAAAGTGTTATTTAAATAAACACTTCGTACAACTTCCGAATTCACGTTTTCATTATAACATTGCCCTATTTGTACTACGGTAAAAGTTTGTATAATTTCAAGCATTATTAGTGGTGTAATTCACTGATACAGACTTGGTTGAACCATAGCGCCTGCCCAAAGTATTGACTGTTAACGCTAACGTAGTCCCCTATGGTTCGAACCAGGTTAAAAAAGCTTTTGTGGGGTGTTTGGGCTCCCAGGTTGTGGTGCCAAGAACCTAGGGTGAAATTACTCCGAACAATCAGCGTTAAAGGCAATCTTGTACTTTACTTCATTGCATTTATTTATTCCTTTATTACTTTTACTTTATTTTTATTCAGATTACCAATATAATCAAGAAATATACTTATATTGTATTATTGTGGAGAAGATTACTAATACATAATCAGAGAAATAACTTATATTGTACGTATTTGGATAAACACAAGCCCTGGTGCAATCTCCAAGCTTCCCCGTATTGAGTGCTGTTAAAAAAAAAAAAAAATCTCTCAACCCTGTAAAACATCACAGCTACAGTTTTTAACTTAACTCACAAATATAACTTCTGGCCATATTTGTGTTAAAACTCTTACTATAGATCCTGAACAGTACTACTTAATCAGATCACCCTGGTTAAAGTAATGTTCCCCAGCCGCCTTCCTAGTGCTCCTTATGACACAAAGAAAGCCACAATCAGACAGAGAACTCTAACGCCGCGCAATCAAATACAAATTCAAGGTTGACTATTTTTTTGCCTAAATATCGTCAGAAACCATGTTAGGGTACTGTTGGCTATAAAAATAAAGATTTGAGGTCAGCGGTCTTGTATTGGCTCAACCTGGCACAAACTTTGATATTTAGACAGCTAAACCTACAGTACACTAAAAACTTTTTTGAAAACATTTGAGGTGAAAATAAGCAATGCAGAAACAGAATCTTGATATATCTACCTTTAATTGCAGATCTTGAGCGTGTCGTCTTTCTGTTTATTTTTACTGGTGTTTTTATCTCCTCTGCTCACTCAAATGGTTTTCCCCATCGGATATAAGTGAGTAAAAATTGAAACTAAGCAGACTTTAACTTGTAACCGTAGGCTACACAGTGGTGTTGCTACTACTTTTTTCCACACGTCTTTCTTTCCACTACTGAAGAAAGCAGGATTACTCATTACTGGATTTCTACTACAATGCACACTGGCGTGGTGTTTACCTTTCAGTGTGTCGAGCAGCTCGATAAAAAGCAAAGAATTACAGGAGGGGTGCTGGTGCAAAGCTGCTGACAAGTGCTCAACACAGGCGAGAAGGATTGTTATGTCAGGTCCTGGGAACTCCACATTCTCTGAGCGGTGATTACAATCTGAAGAAATGAAAAGGACACGCGCACATACCACAAACAAAATTACATCTACATGTGCTGTGGCTCAAGTGGTAGAGCAGTCGCCCTGCCAATCGGAAGTTGGTGTTCGATCCCCCCCCCTGCAGTCATTCGAAGTTCTTGGCAGACACCGAACCCCAAGTGTGCCCCCGTGCTGCGCAGC
>NC_045746.1:12780253-12790360 GCF_008692095.1 Etheostoma spectabile
AGCAACCAAGGCTGGTTTACAACTGGATTCTCCCAAATAACACGAATAAGTCAAACAATAGGTAACAAACAGGTCAGATCAAACACTCATAAAGGTTTTTGGCATGCTTTCTTTAGGGGTGGCTGTGGCTCAGTGGTAGAGCGTGCGCTTGTCAACGGAATGACAATCCCTGGCCTGCAGTCCCATGTCAAAGTGTCCCTTGGGCAAGACACTGAACCCCGAGTTTCCCCCAATGTGCAACATCAGAGTGAATGTGTTGAGTGTTTACTGGATGAGCAGGTGTTACCTTTTCGACATCCCGGCCACCATGTGTGAAGTGGTTCCTGTGTAAAAAGCCTTTGAGTAGTCGTTATACCTAGAAAAGCGCTATATAAAAACAGTCCATTTACCAGTTATTGTATACTTGTGTTTGTACAGTTGTCAGGGGGGGCGAGGGGGCCAAGCTTTTCCAAACACTGCATACCAGGAAACGACAACGAGGTTATTCCTGCTGTCTACGCTGAACACTTGCACAGGCCCTGTGCTCTGCTCATTCAGTCGAACCTACTTCTCTTTGAGAGGTGTCAAATATTTGGAACCATTTTTTCTCTCCATTTGCTCTTTAGACAGTATGTATAAGTACATCTAGAAATGAGTTTATAGTACAAGTCATTGTTTCCAGCAGCTTTCATACGGTATGTTAACTGTCGCTGTGGTTAATATTGGTTCTCATTCCAGTCACATCGTTTTCTGCTTCATGTTATTCAGAATACTTTTAAGGTTTGCATTTTCTTTCTTTCTGCAGCATAATGTTTAATTGTTCCCCTGAAGACAACAAGATACAATTGTGACTGAACGGAAAAATGGATTCACATTGGGATTACCACACGTTCTCTGTCAGCTGGATAACGTACGTATCATTAATATCACAACTGTCGAAAAGACACAATTTCAGTAGACCACCATAGACCATCTACAACTGCGTTTTGCTGTGTAGTCGACTAACTCAGTTGAATAATTTTCTGTCCTTGTCTTTTTTAGCAATGCTAGCATACATGAATCTATGTGTGGCATTCCAGGGTTCCAAATGATGATCTTTAGCATTTGGTAATCCCATACCTTTGAGTTTGAGGGGAAATGTCTCAACGAATTTATGATTGCCAGATTATTACCTCTGCTATACGTGGCTCTAAGTCTGCTATAAGAACTATTTATCCTCAGCCTTACAAATATTTTGTGCTACCAAGTCAAAACATTTGACTTTTTCTAAATGTATTTTCATGAAAAGAAACTTTCACGTGAAGGCAAACATGTTGCAATCCTTTTAGAAACAATGATAACCAAACTTCGGCCGTTTTCTCTAAGATTGCAAGTGTAAATAAGCGGACAAACTCTCAATTTAGATTGTATTATTATCCAATTGATTTACAAACACTGGAATCATTCATCATATGTTTGTTGTTAGGAAGTATTCGTACAGTAGTTTAGTCCCTCAGCAGCAGTCTACACCCTGTTCTCTCTGCCAACACCGGGTTCAAGGGTGGCTCGATGAAACCGTAGAGTTCCAGGATCTGCACTTCGCTTTGAGCCGATGGATGATGCAGACCATGTCAGAAGGACCTGTAACTCAGAGTGCTTCTGCAGTTCTACACTATACCATGA
Organism: Etheostoma spectabile; assembly: GCF_008692095.1. Taxonomy (NCBI): domain Eukaryota; kingdom Metazoa; phylum Chordata; class Actinopteri; order Perciformes; family Percidae; genus Etheostoma; species Etheostoma spectabile. Next base: position 12,781,895 of record NC_045746.1, read on the forward strand.
AACTTGATGATCCATCAGTCGGTAGTAACTTACTGCATGCATGAAAACCTGCTTAACACAAATATTGTTGTTTTAAAGATAAAATGTACCATCAATTTAAGCCATCCCTGGAAATTGTGTCATTCACCATTCAATAAGTACAATATTGTCTCATAATTTGCATGCATAGCTGTATTTAAGCGCATGATTAAAGATGCCTTTTTGATTTGAATTTCTAGGCGACGCTCGTATCTCAAGCGTACCATCCCCAGGCCTGCTCCTCCTAAGTAGTCAAGTGGCAATGTGGTATCGGCTTCAGCTGAGGAATGTAACACGAAGAACTACTGTGTAGACCTTACACAGCACCACCCACACGCACAAAACAATGGATATTGGACTGCTGTTTAAAGGTGCTTTCTAAGCGACGTTGGGTTCTATGTTACTTCATGTTGACAAAGTATTTTCAAACAAACCGAGGCTATCTCGCCCTCCCTCCTCCCGTCTCCACCCCCAAATCCCTTGTCAAGGTTATGGGCTGGAAACCGGAACAATGTTTGTGTATGTTTTATGGTGAAGGTTGGCACATTTAGTTTTTGTTGCCGTTTGTGGGAGCCTGGCTTCTTACAGAGAACTCTTTTTTTTGTAACAGTGTGCTCTGGGGACACCCAGCTGTGGACAATAGGAGCTTTGTGCTGTATGTACAAAAACTGGTTGCCTAGTAGCCTAACAAAAATTTTGTGACAATCGCTAGAGCCTTTAAGCAGCAATGGTTGTGAAACAAGAGCACATACCAACAAGAAGGACACATCTCCGACTGCTTTATCTGATCCCACTTGTAACAGGAATATGTTTTGATAGATACAGTATGTATGAGGTTGAGGAAGGCTATTGATGATAATTAACTGCAGCCAAGCGACGTTAAAGAAAGTAGAATCATAGATACCGTGTTCGGGACAGAGGAACAGGTGAAGGAAAATGAGCACTTTTCTGGTAACGGCTAGGCATTTACTGTGCAGCTCAAGTGAATGTGTCTGAGGTTGTGCTACAAGGTGCTGTGCAAGAGAAATCTCAATCAGTCCCATCAGCAAGACGGGGCGTAGGTATACTGTAGGTAAGGGATCACATAGACACAGGCTGCTTACGCTAACTAACCATGCTAGCTTAACATTATTAGTTCAACCACACGCGATTACAAAATGTCTTGTGCTTCTCGCTGGCAATACGGTGATTTGTGACTATGCGACTTGGTAAATCCTGGTTTGACGCAATGTTGGCCATTTTTACTCAATGGCAAAACAAGCTGCTACAACACCATTGTTCACCTACTACTAAAAAAGAAGTACCTTCATGTCCGTTTCGTCAGATATTCCACAAGTGGCCCTTGTCTAGAAGAGTCTCCCACTAATTAGCCTTGGACTGACAAAGTTGTGAGAAAGAGTTATCTACGCTGATGGGATCTTACCGAGCTACTGAGCAATGTATGACTCCCAACAAAGAGAGGATAGATGAGAGATGTCCCTCTGTAGCAAAAAAAAACAAAAAAAAGCAAGACCAAACAGACAGGGTGAAAACTGGATCGGCCGCAATTTGCAGTACAACAGAAATACGTGGTTTTTGGAGAAATTAAACTCTGTAAACCTATGCTGGTACAACTCAAAATAAACTATGGACCGATCAATGAAGCATAATATGGGCTCTTTTAAAACGTGGTGACAACATACTGCTGAATCAGATGTCCTAACTTGGAGGTTAAACTATATAAGCGAATATTGAATCTTTAGTATATATTTGCTTTGCTTGCGATGCGATTTTCCTTTTCTGCGATGGTAATCTAAAATACAGGATGGACGGAGGTAGCCCAATGCATGTATGTAACATGATTTTTGCCACCAAAAACAATGTTAGCAGAATGCAGTGAAAATATTTTAAAATATAGTAACTTACAATCTAAATTGATTTTAACTGATATTTTCTTTTTAGGTATGTGCCTTTTTTAGGTTGCTAAAATAAGCGTTTTCGTCTGGCCCGTCAACAGCAGTGGCTACATTGCTTTGCTACAAATACATAACCCTATATAATAATATTAATATTAATACATGTTTGTTATTTGCACTATTAATTACGTACATCCTCAAAGTGCTATAGAGCATATAATAATTCAATTAACCAAATGTCCAGTTAAATAAAAAAAAGGCAAGTCAAAAATAGTTAAAAGGAAACCTAAAGATACAATCTAGAAAGGCTTTTTAAAAGATAGTTTTTTGGGTTTTATTTGGTGTTGTTTCCCTGAACTCATAATCTGATCATCCCTTTAAAATATAGTGTAGTTTCCTACAAATATGTTTATGTCATCAAAATGGTTTCCCGAGCGCGGATTTTAAGCCGGGTATATCAATAATCCTGGATGGATTTAGGCTTGGACTCGGTTCCGAACAATTGAATTAGCAGACAAGTAACATGGAGACTTTATACTTTGCGGCTAGCCTGTCAGACCAGCTAACAGCCAGCTAAACTTAATCCTGGTGTGTTGCACGAACCTGATAAGGGATATCCGGATAATTTAAATGATCCTGGATGAATTTGCTTCGACTCGGTTGCACGAAACTAGATTGAAACTTAAACCCACCAAGTACCATGTGAGATTTTATTCTTGGCGGCTACCTGTCCAGAGGCAGGTAAACAGCCAGGCTGAGATATCCTGGAGGTCTGACGTGTCAATAACCTGTGGCTCTGATCCAAATAAAACGTATTTAACAGGTATGGTGTGTCGAGGGCCACTGGCGTGCGGCTGCTGACCGCGAGGCGTGTCCGGTGGGCACTGCACGATGGCCGGTTGACTGGTGTCCGGGCGCTGCCCGGTGGCCGTGCCGGTGTATGGTGGGCGGGGCCGCTGGCGGTGGCCGGTTGTTACGTGGCGAGCGGTGGCGAGTGGGCCGCTGCCGGGTGGCCGGTGGAGGTGGGCGCTTCCCGGTGGCGGATGGCCGGTGGCGCTGCCTGTGGCAGACCTCGCGTCGCGTAAAAGATGAGCAGCGCGCGTCCCGTGGCTCAGCTTCAGGTTGACACGGAGACGCGCTCCGGGGGGAAGATTAAGTTGTGACGTATTAATGAGCGAATGTTACCCAGTATAATAAGAGTGGCGACTGTCGAGACCAATACATTATGCATTAATTTCTTGTTGCTTGTCCTTCTACTAATAAAGGGAGTGTTGTGTACGCTTAATAAGTGGGCTAATGTTTTTCTTTAGCTTATGTCACTTGTCCGACGAATAGAAAAAACGATACTTTGTTTTTGCATATGCTCACAGCGTTTATTGAAGTCCTTCTACCTTTTTCTAGTTGTTTCCTTTCTGATGTTCTAATTCTATTAATTGTACAAAGACTTGGGAGATTTGTGCATGGTGTAACAAACTGTTTCTCAAGTTGTGAATAAGGGTTTGAAATTAATCCTAAAGTCAAGTAGTCCCTTTCCCGGGAACATTGTTTCCCTTCTGCTACTGTTTAGTCAAAGGCGATTTTTTAAACCCCCACACATTCCACGGGGCCGCTCTGTTGGGCTTTTTGTCTTCGTTGATAAGAACGCCGGTATTTCCCTTCTTTGCATATTCTTCCCCTCCTCGTTACTTTCCATTAGAAGCTGCTGCTCATTAGGGTGAACATTTTTGGCACATTCGTCTTCTCAATCTTGCATCATAAATCTTGTGATCGATCCCACTGGTACTATTAGAAGCCGTGAACGTGCACTTATCCCAGTATCTCGACCCTGGCTTGGACATAGCTCCATGTTCTACCTGGCTTTGCACACGGTGCAAACAAGTCGTGAGAGCAGATCACACTAAGTCAATCTGCGCTTTTTACTTATTACTTGGCAGTTAAGTCATTCAGGGACTGCCTATAAACGATGGGACCTACGAATTTGGTGATCCAAGGTTGCAGGTGTAAACAGCTCTTGTATTGTTGTGTGTGTTCCAAAAATCTTACTGGTTCAAAACTGAGAAGATGGAACGCTTTGATTTGGTGGTATGCTGTCCATCTGCAGCTCTCTTTTGGTCAAGGTATTACATGCAAGTTGTATAAATTTTAATTTTGCCACTTCAGAATGTATTGCTAGGATGTAACATGTGTGTGTGTCCTTTTTTCCATTTCTTGATGTAATGTAACGATCTTCGGAGAAGGTGGATTTCCGCGGACACGACTATAAACAATTCTCTTCTCTCCTGTGCTGAGCACTGTCATCTGCTTTGCAACCCAGCACCATCCTGACTTTCTTTGACTTTGTTCGGCGGCGGGACTAACGATGAACGGTAAACAAAAAGCGGTACCAATGGATTAGATCATATAAGTATGCTTACTTCACAGTAGTGGGAGAAATACTTCAAGTTTTTAAGGTAAAAGTGCAATACCAACTGTTTACGAAATACTCTGTTACTAGGTTAAGTCCTGCTGGTTCAGTTCCATTCTTTATTATTCAGATGGAACTGATTGCAGGGGAGGGGAGCATACAAAAAAACAGCAGTTCAAACTATCCTGTATGACATCAAGATTGCGTTCTGCATTGCAAGTCTCACCTCAAATGTTTGTAGAACATGTTTAGCGACTGTTTTAGGCTGGAAAATACAAAAGTTTGTGAAACATCGTGAGCCCAAAAACCGAACACCTCAAAGAATTTTTTTTTTTTAACACAACAGCATTTGTCATACTGGTATTGTGATTTCAGCAAGTCTTATCTTTGTCCATAAAATTCCTTATAAGTCTATATTACTAACGGAATATAGGCAACTAGTAAAACGCTTTAAGTAGCAAGCAAAAAAAAAACTCAAGTGTAAAGTACCTCATGCATTTAAGTGCAGTACTGAGTAAATGTAATTCCACAGCTAGCAGGCATTTTCTGCTACATCAAAACCGCTCCCATGGACAGCCTTCGGTTGAGGTTTCCATACGGGGTGTCACCTTGGATTTTCTCTCAAACCCTGCAGCCAAGACCAAGGTGACAAAAGCATTTTACAGAATTGTGAAAAATTGGAAAAAATGAATGACCTCATGGTCACCACTCTGCATTTCTCTGTCCTGTGTGTCTGCCAGAGCTTTGCCTGTCTAAGGTGTACCAGAACGTGGCTTCTTCGGATGTGCGACGACCGTAGCCTTGTTCCCAAGCAGACTATGAGAGGGCAGGGGCTGACACAGAACCTGCATGTCGTTCTTACTTTAGCTAAACAGAACTTCGCCGCAAAGGGTTATTAGGTAAAACTGGATCACATAATGTAACATGCTGTTGAATTAAATTGGTTATCCTCTCCATGTTGGTTCGCATTTCTGATGCCATGGTACACCAACAGGATGGTGTTGAGACCTAGTAAGATAATTTTATATTACCTAGAATAGGGATATGTTTTTAGAATTCTGTACTGAATTTCATTGACATTTCTGATTCATGTTACTGAAAGGTGAAGTTCAAGACTTATGCCAGACAGAAGCCTGGGAGGCGAGCGAGCCAAGTGAATGAACATAGCTATGTAATGTTAAGATTTTCTTTTTCGTGTTAAAAGAATGCTCCAACCGAACTGGCAATAATAACGTTGCTAAAGAGGAACGGATCGTGTTTTTAGAGTGTCACAGGTACCTGGAGGTTTCAGATCTGAGGTTTAATTCAACACCAGTGAGAAGAAAAAATATTGCTGTGGCGACAGGCATATGCTCCACATTCTCAATTTTTATTTCTGTTCTGTCCCAATGCTGCACATCAGAGTGTAAATGTGTGTGAGTGTTTATCTGATGAGCAGGTGTTACCTTATACGACATCCTCGGCCACCATTGTGTGAATGGTTCCTGTGTAAAAGCACTTTGAGTAGTCGTTAATACTAGAAAAGCGCTATATAAAAACAGTCCATTTACAATTATTGTATTACTTGTGTTTTGTACAGTGTGTCAGGGCAAGCTTTTTCCAAACACTGACATCCCAGGAAACGACAACGAGGTTATTCCTGCTGTCTCTGCTGAACACTGCCAGGCCCTTGGAAACAATGATTGCTAATATAAACTCTTCTAATTACTTATATACTGTCTAATGAGCAACATGGGAGAAAAAATGTTTCCAAATATTTGACTACCTCTCAAAAGAGAAGTAGGTTCGACTGAATGAGCATAGCACAGGGCCTGGCAGTGTCAGCAGTAGACAGCAGGAATAACCTCGTTGTCGTTTCCTGGATGTCAGTGTTTGGAAAAACTTGTCGCCTGACACACTGTACAAAACACAAGTATACAATATTGTAAATGGACTGTTTTTATATAGCGCTTTTCTAGTATAACGACTACTCAAAGTGCTTTACACAGGAACCATTCACACATGGTGGCCGGATGTCGTAAAGGTAACACCTGCTCATCAAAACACTCAACACATTTACACTCTGATGTGCACATTGGGGAAACTCGGGGTTCAGTGTCTTGCCCAAGGACACTTTGACATGGGACTGCAGGCCAGGGATTGTCTTCCGTTGACAAGCGCCGCTCTACCACTGAGCCACAGCCACCCCTAAGAAAGCATGCCAAAAACCTTTATGAGGTGTTTGATATGACTGTTTGTGTACCTGATTGTTGACTTATTCGTGTTATTTGGGAGACTCCAGATGTTAAACCAGCCTTGTTGCTACAACAGGTATCCTTGGTACTGGCACCGCTGAATTTAAGGGGCACTTGTTCCTAAAACCGAACAGACATAATATTAGTTAAGATTTTTAAAGATGTGAACGAGTGGGAGAGGTTTAAACTGATCATTTTTAGATTCAATGGCAATGTTACATATGTGATCCAGTTTTACCTGAATCCACTGTTTCAAAGCCTCATTAATAAAGAAAAGAATGACAGTGAGGTCCTGTGTGCAAGCCCTCTGACACTCCTCGTAGGATCTGCTGTGAACAAGGTTCGGTAGTTGGCACCGAAGAAATCCACATTTGGTACACCTTGACAGGCATGGCTCTGGCAGCACCAAGAGAAGAAATGAGAGCGTGGCCATGTATCATTTTTCTAAATGGTTTTATAATGGTTTACCTTGGTCTTGGCTGCAGGGTTTGAGAGAAAATCCAGAGGTGAACCCTGTAGTGGAAACCCGAACTGAAGGCTGCCATTGGGAGTGGTTTTGGGAAGCAGAAAAAGGTCCTGCAGAAGGGGCAGATGTTTGCTTTTTGTTTAGTTACAACTTAAAACTAAAACGGTAAAAACCTGAAGGCGGAAGTTGGTCGGTGCACTGGGGGACTCCGGTTAGACGCAGACGTGCATTTCCGTGACCATCAGACACTGCACAGAATGCCAGGGCGCTGGTTGGATCACGTCTTTGTGTCTACTTGTGGCATTAGACAAAGCAGTAAACATGCATTATTGCTCATATCAAATGTAGACCATAAACGTTAATTCATGTAATCTGATGCGTTGTCATATGAGCAGACTTCTGTGCCAGCAACGGCACCATAGTCAATATTGGCATTAAATGTCTTCAGGCCTGGACTCTCATCATGCATTAGAATGTGAAGCAGACTGTATGTATTCTGATTACAAAACTTCTGTTTACTGTTAAATATCAAATTTGCCATGTTGCTGCCGGCAACGCGTTCAACAAAAACTCGCATGTTCAAATACAGCATCCTAAAGGCATTAAGGCTTTTCTGAACATTTGAGGTGGATCTGGTAACCCGCTACAGAGGACATCATATTATAACTTGTATGGGGAAAATTACACTTAAGATGTTTCATATGTCCTTCGTAATATTCATATGTTGATTATTCATATAATATTCACAATGCTTTTGCAGGGTATAGACTTTGAATCTCTCTTGTGTGTCTACCCTGAAGGAGAAGACAACTGTTGGTCTTTGCGTTTTTCCTTCAGGACAAATGCAAAAGTCTAACAGAAACAGTTGTCAGAGCTATGTTTATCAAAGCAGGTCCAGGTCGGGGCATCTAAAGACACGAGTTGTTCTTTTCCGCTAAGACGATTAGACCAGTAGAGACTTGACACACAAAGGCAGATTCAAATAGATGTAACGCTGCCAAATTTAACAGGTTATAAGCAGGAAACTGAGTGTAATGTTGCTGCTCCAGTGTGTGCAACCAATCTCAAACCTTCAGATTAACTTTCCATGGTCAGATTGTACTGAGCAATGTTGAGTACAGTAAATATTGAGGTACTTCTACTGGACTTGAGTATTTTCATTGTTACTTATACTTTACTCCACTGCAATTTAAAGTGATGTTCTGAGTTAATTTCACCCAGGGTCCTTTGCACCACAACCTGGAGCCAAACAACAACCCAAAAGCTTTTTTCATCTGGGTTGAACATTTGGGGCGAGTTAGCTCGAAATAGCTTTGTGCAGGCGCTATGGGAACAAGTGTGTTGTTTTAAATTACAGCACTAATAAAGCCCGAAATTATACACAAACATCTACAGTAGTACAAATAGGTTTATGTTCTCATAAAACAATGGATTGGGAAGTGGTAAATA
>NC_045746.1:12790385-12790518 GCF_008692095.1 Etheostoma spectabile
GCAGCTTTCATGACGGTATTTTAACTGTCCTGATGTGGTTAAATATTGGTTCTCATTTCCAGTCACATCTGTTTTCTGCTTCATGTTATTCAGACATACTTTTAAGGTTTCATTTTCTTTCTTTCTTTGCAGT
>NC_045746.1:12790528-12790652 GCF_008692095.1 Etheostoma spectabile
ATTGTTCCCTGAAGAACAACAAAGATAAAATTGTGACTGAACGTAAAAATGGATTCACATCTGGGATACCAGCACGCTTCTGTCAGCTGGATAACAGTACGTATCACTAATATCACAACTGTCA
>NC_045746.1:12791124-12794720 GCF_008692095.1 Etheostoma spectabile
ACAATGATAAACCAAACTTCGGCCGTTTTCCTCTAAGATTGCAAGTGTAAATAAGTGACAAACTCTCAATTTAGATTTTATTATTATCCAATCTGAATTTACAAAAACTGGAATCATTCAGCATATGTTTGTTGTTAGTGAAGTATTTCTGTACAGTAGTTTATCCATCAGCAGCAGTCTAACCCTGTTTCTCTCTGCCAACAGCCTGGGTTCAGGTGGCTCATGAAAACGTAGATTTCCCAGGATCTGACATTCGCTTTGAGCCGATGGATGATGCAGACACATGTCAGAGGACCTGTACTCAGGATGCTTACTGCCAGTTCTACACCTATACCAATGACAACTTTGATGATCCATTCAGCCGGTACAGTATACTTAATGCATGCATGAAAACATGCTTAAACACAAATATTGTTGTTTTAAATAAAATTGTACCATCAATTTAAGCAATACCTGGAAATTGTGTCAATTTACCATCAATAAGACAATATTGTCTTCATAATTTGATGATAGCTGTATTTATAGCGCATGATTAAAGATGCCTTTTTTGATTTTGAATTCTAGGCGACGCTGCTATCTCAAGCGTACCATCACCATGCCTGCTCCTCCTAAAGTTAGCAAAGTGGCCAATGTGGTATCAGGCTTCCAGCTGAGGAACTGTAACAGAAGAACTACTGTGTAGAACCTTACACATGCACGCACACACACGCACAAACATATTGTATCATTGGACTGCTGTTTAAAGGTGCTCTAAGCGACGTTGGGTTATGTTACTTCATGTTGACAAAGTATTTTCAAACAAAACGAGGCTATCTCGCCCCTCCCTCCTCCCGTCTCCACCCCCAAATCCCTCTTGTCGGTTATTGGCTGGAACACCGGAACAATGTTTGTGTATGTTTTATGGTGCAGGTTAGCACAATTTATTTTTGTTGCCGTTTGTGGAGCCTGGGCTTTCTACAGAGAACTCTTTTTTTTTAACAGTGTGCTCTGGGGACAGCCAGCTTGTGGACAACTAGGAGCTGTTTGCTGTATGTGACAAAAAATGTTGCCTATGTAGCCTAAAAAAATTTGTGACATCGCTTAGAGCACCTTTAAGCAGCAAATGAGTGTGTAAACAAGAGCAATAAAAAAGAAGGAACATCTCAGACTGCTTTATCTGATCCCACTTGTAACAGGAATATGTTTTCGATAGATACAGTATGTATGAGTTGAGGAAGGCTATTGATGATATGATGCTAACTGCAGCATAGACAGTTAAAGAAGTAGACCCATAGATCCCGTTGTTCTGGACAGAGAACAGTGAAGGAAAATAGAAGCACTTTTCTGGTAACGGCTAGGCATTACTGTGCAGCCTCCAACTGAATGTGTCTGAAGGTTGTCTACAGGTAGCTGTGCAAGAGAAATCTCAATCATTCCCAATCAGCAGAGACGGAGGGCGTAGGTATACTGTATGTAAGGCGATCACATAGACACAGGCTGATTACTGCTAACTAACATGCTAGTTAACATTAGTAGTTAAACCTAAACAGCTGATGTAACAAAACTGTCTTTGTGCTTCCTCTGGCAATACGGTGATTTGTCGACTATGCGATGGTAAATCCTGTGGTTATGACGCAATTGTTGGCCTATTTTTACTCAATGGCAAAACACTGCTACAACACACATTAGTTCACCATACTCTAAAAAAGAAGTACTTCCATGTCCCTGTTCTGCAGATATTCCACAAGTGGCCCTTGTTTAGAAGAAGTCTCCCAGCTAATCTAGCCTTGGACTGACCAAAGTTGGAGAAAGAGTTATCTAGCTGATGGGATCTTACCGAGCTACTGAGCATGTATGACTCCCAACAAAGAGAGGATAGAAGTGAGATGTCTCACTCTGTAGCTAACAAAGAGACCCAAACAGACAGGGTGAAAACTGGATCTGCAGCAATGTGCAGTACAACAGAAATAACGTGTTTTTTGGAAAATTAAACCTTGTAAACCTATTCTGGTACAACCTCAAAATAAAATTATGGACCTGAAAATGAGCAGAATATGGGCTCTTTAAAACGTGGTGACAACATACTGACTGAGTCAGCATGTCTATACTTGGAGGTAAAACTATATAAGGAATATGTGATCTTTAGGTTATATATTTTGCTTTGCTTGCGATGCGATTTTCCTTTGCTTGCGATGTAATCTAAAATACAGGCATGGACGGATGTACCAATGCATGATGTAACATATTTTTGCCACAAAAAAAATGTTTAAGCAAGGTAATGCAGTGAAAATATTTTAAAATATAGTAAACTTAAATCTAATTTGATTTTAACTGATATTTTCTTTTTAGGGTGTGCCTTTTTTAGGTTGCTAAAATAAGTTTTTTCTTCTGGCCCCGTCAACAGCAGTAGGCCTACATTGCTTTGCTTCAAATAATAACACTACTAATAATAATAATATTAATATTAATACATGTTATTTGTATTGCACTTTACATTACAGTAATCTCAAAGTGCTATAGAGCATATAATAATTCAATTAAAAAAATGTCAGTTAAATAAAAAAAGATCAAGGTCAAAAATAGTTAAAAAGGAAAACCTAAAAGATACAATAAGTAGAAAGCTTTTTAAAAAGATATGTTTTGGGGTTTTATTTGGTGTCTGTTTCCCTGAACTTCATATCTGATCTATCCCTTTAAAATATAGCTGTAGGTTTTCTACACAAATATGTTTATGTCATCAAAACTGGTTTCTCACCGGGGGCCGGATTAAGCCGGGATATTCAAGTTATCCTGGATGAATTTAGCTTGGACTCGGTTGCACGAAACCAGATTGAATTAAGCCCAGACAAGTAACCATGGAGATTTATACTTTGCGGCTAGCCTGGTCCAGACCAGGCTAACAGCCAGGCTAAAATTAATCCTGGGGCCTGTTGCACGAAACTAGGATAAGGGATTAATCCGGGATATTTAAATTATCCTGGATGAATTTAGCTTCGACTCGGTTGCACGAAACTAGATTGAATTAAACCCAGCCAAGTAACCATGGAGATTTATTCTTTGCGGCTAGCCTGGTCCAGAGCAGGCTAACAGCCAGGCTGAGATTAATCCTGGAGTCTGACGTGTCAAATAAACTGTGGCTCTGATCCCAAATAAACGTATTTAACAGTTATGGTGTGTCGAGGCCACCTGGCGTGCGGCTGCTGCCCGGAGGCCGGTGTCCGGTGGGCACTGCCCGATGGCCGGTGTCTGGTGTCCGGTGGGCGCTGCCCGGTGGCCGGTGGCCGGTGTCTGGTGGGCGGTGGCCGATGGCCGGTGGCCGGTGTCCGGTGGGCGATGGCCGGTGGGCGGTGGCCGCTGCCCGGTGGCCGGTGGCAGGTGGGCGCTGCCCGGTGGCCGGTGGCCGGTGGGCGCTGCCTGCTGGCAGACCTGCGCGTCGCGTAAAAGATGAGCAGCGCAGCGTCCGTGGTCTCAGCTTCAGGTTTACACAGGACGCGCTCCGAAGATTAAGTGTGACGATATTAATGCAGCGATGTTCCCAGATAATAAGAGTGGCAGACTGGTCAGAGACCAATACATTCATGATTAATTTTCTTGTTGCTTGTCCTTCTCTAATAAAG
>NC_045746.1:12794730-12794853 GCF_008692095.1 Etheostoma spectabile
TTTGTGTTACTCCTTAATAAGTGGGCCTAATGTTTTTTTCTTATAGCTTATTGTCACTTGTCAGAAGAATAGAAAAACATGAATATTGTTTTGCATATGCTCACAGCGTGTATTGAAGTCACT
>NC_045746.1:12794863-12795105 GCF_008692095.1 Etheostoma spectabile
TCTAGTTGTTGTCCCTTTCTGATTGTTCTATTCTATTAATTGTACAAAGAATTGGGAGATTTGTGCATGGTTGTAAAACATGTTCTCAAGTTGTGAATAAGGGTTTGAAATTAAGCCTAAAGTCCAAGTAAGGTCCATTTCCCGGGGAACATTAGTTCCCTCTGCTCACTTTTGAGGCAAAGGCTATTTTTAAACCCCCACACATTCAGTCGGGTCCGCTATGTTGGGCTTTTTTTCTCCGT
>NC_045746.1:12795122-12795265 GCF_008692095.1 Etheostoma spectabile
TCCCTTTTTGCATATTCTTCCCCTCCTCGTTACTTTCCATTAGAAGCTGCTGCTCATTAGGTGAAACATTTGGCACATGCGTCTTCTCCATCTCTGCATCAGTAAATCTGTGATCGATCCCATGGTCTATTTAAGAAAGCCGT
>NC_045746.1:12795275-12795544 GCF_008692095.1 Etheostoma spectabile
TATCCCAGCTATCTACACCTGGCTTGACATAGCTCCACCTGTTCATCCTGGCTTTGCACACGTGCAACCAATTAAGTCGTGATGAGCAGATCACACTAAGTCAATCTGCGCTTTTTCACTTATTACTTTGCAGGTTACAGGTCATCAGGGACTGCCTATAAACTGATGGACATACGAATTTGGTGATCCAAGGTGCAGGTGTAGAACCAGCTCTTTTATTGTTGTTGTGTTTCAAAAATCTTTACTGGCTTCAAAACTGAGAAGATGGG
>NC_045746.1:12795554-12795771 GCF_008692095.1 Etheostoma spectabile
TTTGGTGGGTCTGCTGTCCATCTGCAGTCTCTCTTTTGGTCAAGGTATTACATGCAGTATGTATAAATTTTAATTTTGCCACTTCAGAATGTATTGTAGATGTAAATTGTGTGTGTGTCCTTTTTTCCATTTCTTTAGATTGTAATGAACAGCTTCAGGAGAATGTGGATTTCCCAGGACACGACATAACAATTCTCTTCTCTCCTGATGCTGAGCA
>NC_045746.1:12795781-12797582 GCF_008692095.1 Etheostoma spectabile
TTTGCACCCAGCACCCCTCCTGTGACTTCTTTACCTTTGTTCGGCCTGACGGGACTAACGATGAACGGTAAACAACAAGCGGTACACATGTAATTAGAAATCAGTAATAAGTAATGCTTACTTCCAGTAGTGGGAGAAATACTTCAATATTTTAAGTAAAAGTTGCAATACCACTGTGTAGAAATACTCTGTTACTAAGTTAAAGTCCTGCTTGGTTCAGTTCATTCACTTTATTATTCCAGATGGGAAACTTGATTTGCAGTGAGGAGGAGGAGATAAAAAAAACAGCAGTTCAAACTATCATGTATGAATCAAGATTCGGTTTCTGCATTGCCAATTTCTCACCTCAAATGTTTTCAGAAACATGTTTTAGCGTACTGTTTAGCTGGAAAATAACAAAGTTTGTGAACAGGTTGAGCCAAAACCGAACACCTCAAAGAATTTTTTTTTTTTTTAACACAACAGCATGTCCTACTGGATAGTTTGTGAATTTCAGCAAGTCTTATCTTTGTCCATAATAATTCATTATAATTATATATTAATAAACGGAATATGCAAAATAAGTAAAGCTTTAAGTAGCAAGCAAAAAAAAAACTCAAGTGTAAGTACCTCATCATTTAAGTGCAGTACTTGAGTAAATTTACATTCCACCATCTATGCAGGCACTTTTTCTGCTACATCAAAACCGCTCCCAATGGACAGCCTTCGGTTGAGGTTCCAATACGGGGTGTCACCTCTGGATTTTCTCTCAAACCCTGCAGCCAAGACCAAGGTAGACAAAAGCATTTTAAGACATTGTGAAAACCATTTAGGAAAAAATGAATGACGCATGGTCACACTCTCATTTCCTCTGTCTGTGTGTCTGCCAGAGCCTTGCCTGTCTAAGGTGTACCAGAACGTGGATTTCTTCGGTGCCGACTACCGAGCCTTGTTCACAGCAGACTATGAGGAGTGTCAGAGGGCTTGCACACAGGACCCTGCCTGTCAGTTCTTTACTTTACTAAACAAGAACTTCGCAGCAAAGGGTATTAGGTAAAACTGGATCACATAATGTAACATTGCTGTTGAAATTAAATTGTGTTTATCCTCTTCCACTGTTGTTCGCATTTTCTGATGCATTGGGACACGTCAACAGTGATGGTATGTTGAGACCTAGAAGTATAATTTTATATTTACCTAGAATAGGGATATGTTTAGAATTCTGTACTGTTATTTCATTTGATAAATATTCTGATTCATGTTACTGAAAGGTGGAAGTTCAGAGACGTTGATGCCAGAACAGAAGCCTGGGAGAGAGCGACGCCAAGTGAAGTGAACATAGGCTATGTTAATGTTAAGATTTTCTTTTTCGTGTAAAAAGATGCTTCCAACCGAACTGGCAAAATAAAGTTGCTAAAGAGGAGACGGAGTCTGTTTTTAGAGTGCAACAGGTACCTGGAGGTTTCAGATCTGAGGTTTAATTCAACCAGTGAGAAGAAAAATATTGCTGTGGCGACATGGCATATGCTCAACAATTCTCTAATTTTATTTCTTGTTCTGTTTTGGGTATAGGTACAAGTGCCACCTTAAATTCAGCTGGCCCGTACCAAGGATACCTGTTGTAGCAAAAAAGGATGGTGTAACATCTGGATTCTCCCAAATAACACCAATAAGTCAACAGTCAGGTACACAAGCAGTCATAGCAAACACCTCATGCAACAAGGTTGTTGTGGATGCTTTCTTATTGTATTACCTGTGTTTTCTACAGTGTGTCAGGGCAAGCTTTTTCCAAACACTGACATCCCAGGACACGACAACGAGG
>NC_045746.1:12797592-12797816 GCF_008692095.1 Etheostoma spectabile
CTGTCTCTGCTGAACACTGCCAGGCACTGTGCTCTGCTCATTCAGTCTGCACCTACTTCTCTTTTGAGAGGTAGTCAAATATTTTGAAACTAATTTTTTTTTTCTCATGTGCTCAATTAGGCAGTAATTACAGTGTGCAGAGTTATCTTAACATTAATTGCTCCAGCAGCTTACATGACGGTATTTTAACTGTCCTGATGTGGTTAAATATTGGTTCTCATTTT
>NC_045746.1:12797826-12799515 GCF_008692095.1 Etheostoma spectabile
TGTTCTCTGCTTCATGTTATTCAGACATACTTTTTACATGGTTTCATTTTTTTTCTTTCTTTGCAGTGATAAGTTTAATTGTTACCTGAAGAACAACAACGAGGACATGGTGACAAAAGGTAAAAAGGGAGTCACATCAGGGTTACCAGCACGCTTCTGTGCGCTGGATAACGGTACGTATCACCAATATTACAACTGTCAGAAAAGACACTCTTTCGGTAGATCACCATAGACATCTCAACTGCTTTGGTTGTGTAGCTGTAATGTAGCTTTCCTATGTTCTCTTTTAGCCATGCTAGCATCTTGGCTCTATTATTGGCAATGGGTCGGTCAGTCACTGTAGTTTTTACTTATTCAGTGAAATATCTCAACATTTACTGGTCAGGATGACACTGCATTTTCAATAGACATTCATGGTTCTCAGATGATGCATCCCAACACATTTGGTGATCCCATGACTTTCGACTTGAGGGAAATGTCTCAACATTTATGAATGGATTGCCATGGAATTTACTGTGCTTTACTTTTCATTGCTGACTTAGCATGCCGGTTTGCTCTTATTTTGGAGATATTTATGCTGAACAATTACTTTGTGCCCCAAGTCTAACATTAGACCTACACTGTAATTTTTCTTGAACTTTTTTGTCTGTACTTTCACTGAATAGTAACATTGTTTGATTATTTTAGAAACAACAATAACCCAAACTCGTGCCATTTTCCTCGAACATTGCTTTGTTTGTATGAAAAAGTAACCAACTTTAAAGGTGCGACTATGAGCTCCTGCACGGCTTCAACGCAATTTCATTTTTGTCTCAAATCGTAGGCATCTCTCTTTGATCTGCTACCAGCCCCATGAATACACTGTAAAAAAAAAAAAAAAACTGTCTCGGGAGACAACAAAGGGGTTGTAAACGTCAAACACTAGAAGCACAGGAAAGGCACCAAAACACAGCAAACACTCTAGCCAATCACCGACAGGATGGTTAAGGGAGGGTGGGGGTTAGAACAGTCAGTCAATTATGGGGTTTTTCCATTGGTACCTTCTCGGCTGCGGTGTCCCGTCCTCTTTTCTCTATTGCAGATTAGTACCGCCTCATGCGTGGCTGGTCGTCCTAGCAGGAAACTGCCGTGACCTAACAGAATACACACACACACACACAGAACGTCAAAGGTGTGTTGCTTGTGATTCTTGGCATGTGGCTGTTGCCAAAGCCAGAAGAGAAATTTAGCTTCAAAAAAAGCTGGAGGCAGCAAAAAAAACACTGGCTAAACTATTTAAACCCCACCCGTCTGTCTCTAGCAATGACGCAGTGAATAGTGAGATTTGCTCCGACCAGTCTGCAGGATTTGACGTCACCTTTTGGTATCGCACCAGCTAGCTTGGAACCTTGACAGATGTGGTACTAAAAATAGTACCTGTTGGCAGGTACCAAGGACATTTTATCACAATGGAAAACTAAAAAAGTAGAGTAGGTACCATGTAATTGAAAAACGCTATTAGTCATGACACTTACAGAAACACGAGGGGAGGGGCAAGTTTGCTCTGTTTTGTTTGAAATTTACTTGGAACATCAACAATTTTTATCCGATCTGAAATTACAAATACTGGAATCATTTAGCATATGTTTGTTAGTGAAGTATTTCAGTACAGTAGTTTGGCCATCAGCAGCAGTCTAACCCTGTTTCTCT
>NC_045746.1:12799525-12799635 GCF_008692095.1 Etheostoma spectabile
CCTGGGTTCAGGTGGCTCATGAAAACGTAGAGTTCCCAGGTTCTGACATTCGCTTTGAGCCGATGGATGATGCAGAGACATGTCAGAGGACCTGTACTCAGGATGCTTAC
>NC_045746.1:12799645-12800944 GCF_008692095.1 Etheostoma spectabile
ACACCTATACCAATGACAACTTTGATGATCCATTCGGCCGGTACAGTATACTTTATGCATGCATGAAAACATGCTTAAACATAAATATTCATGTTTTAAATAAAATTGTATCATCAATTTAGGCAATGCCTGGGAATCATGTAACTTGACCATAAATATGACACAATTGTCTTAATTAGATGATAGCTGTATTTATGGTGCTTGATTAAAGATGCCTTTTTTTTGATTTTGTGTTCTAGGCAACGCTGCTATTTAAAGCGTACCATCACCATGCCTGCTCCTCCTAAAGTTAGCAAAGTGGCCAATGTGGTATCAGGCTTCCAGCTGAGGAACTGTAACAGTAAAACTACTGTGTAGTGTACCCCCCTCCCACCCCCACCCTAAAGCTGCAAATGACTCTTTCTGTGTATTAACAAGAGCAATAAAAAACATAGGAACATCACTTTGCTTTCAGTCTACTTTAGCCAAAATCAAAGGTGTGTGTGTGTGTGTGTGTGTGTGTGTGTGTGGAAGCAATGCTGCTGTCGGCTCAAGTGTTTCACCCTTTGGTTCATTGACACAATACAGTCGACTGTGTGGGGTTAATGAACAAAGACGGGACAAAATGAGGGTGGGCAAAGATGGTAACATTAAAGATTAAAAAAAAAATAGAAAACCAGGGTTAGGTCAGAACAGACTGTTTTGACTAAATATCTACAGTGCAAAGGAGTATTTTTATACTGCAGCATTGGTTGGTTTACCTAATAAGCAAATTAATTTCTTCCACCACAACCAGCTCGACGCAGTATAACATAATGGCTGTTTGGACACCTTCAGACAAAACCTGCTCCCAAGTCACCTTCCTGGCCTTGGTTGTCTATTCCAGATCATTTTTGGGATCCTGAAAGTCTCCAGCACACCTCTGTCCATGTACACATGCGGAAACGCAGAGCCAAAACATGGCATAAACCGCCCACGCTGACATTCACCTCAGGGAAGTACATGCAAGTGATATAATGCAGTGGGTGACAGGATTCATCATAGCATAACCATAGTATACTGGGAATTAAACAGCAAAATCACATTTACATTTGAAGTAAGGACAAGGTCTGCAGAGCAAAAGTAAACTGACCACTGTTCAAAGGTGTTGAGAACATCAAATGTTTTAATCTGGACTTGGAAAGAGTCCAATAGACTTTATAGGTCATAAGGGACTGCCTATAAACTGATGGACATATACAAATTTGATGATTCCGAAACAGTCCTATGACAAAGGTGTAGAACCAGCTCTTTTATTGCAGTTGTGTTTCAAAAATCTTT
>NC_045746.1:12800954-12801501 GCF_008692095.1 Etheostoma spectabile
TTCAAAACTGAGAAGATGGGAACACATTTGATTTTGTTGGGTCTGCTGTTCATATACAGTCTCTCTTTTGGTCAAGGTATTACATGCAGTATGTAGAAATTGTAATTCTACCACTTAGATGTTGTAAAATGTAATGTAAATGTACTTTATTTATATAGCACTTCTCCAGTCTTAACAACTGCTCAAAGCACTTTTATATCTACAGGATACATTCATACACTGTGGCCGGGGCTGCCGTACAAGGTGCCACCTGCTCATCAGATAAACATTCATACACATTCACACTCCGATGCGCAGCACCGGGGGCAACTTGGGGTTCGGTGTCTTGCCCAAGGACACTTCGACAATGACTGCAGGGGCGGGGATCGAACCACCAACCTTCCGATTGGCAGGCAACTGCTCTACCACTGAGCCACAGCCACAATGTAGATGTAAATTTTGTGTGTGTATGTGCGCGTGTCCTTTTTCCATTTCTTCAGATTGTAATCCACCGCTTCAGGAGAATGTGGATTTCCCAGGACATGACATAACAATTCTCTTCTCTCCT
>NC_045746.1:12801511-12802127 GCF_008692095.1 Etheostoma spectabile
CATAACAATTCTCTTCTCTCCTGATGTTGAGCACTGTCAGCAGCTTTGCACCCAGCACCCCTCCTGTAACTTCTTTGCTTTTTATCGAGCTGACTCGACCAACACTGAAAGGTAAACAACAAGCAGTGTGCATGTAATTAGAAATCAGTAATGAGTAAGTCATGCTTTCTTCCAGTAGTGGAAGAAATACTTGTGGAAAAAGTAGTAGCAACACCACTGTGTAGAAATACTGTTACAAGTTAAAGTCCTGCTTAGTTCATTTTACTCACTTTATTATCCCAGATGGGAAACCACATTTGCAGTGAGCAGCAGGAGATAAAAAACACCAGTACAAATAAACAGAAAGACGACACCGCTCAAGATCTGCAATTAAAGCGTAATATGAATCAAGATTCTGTTTCTGCATTGCTTATTTCTCACCTCAAATGTTTTCAAAAAAGTTTTTATTGTACTGTACTGTTTAGCTGTAAAATATCAAAGTTTGTGACCAGGTTGAGCCAATACCAAGAACCAGCTGACTCAAACTCTTTATTTTATAGCCAAACAGTACCCTAACATGTGTTTCTGACGATATTTTAGGCAAAAAATAGTCAACCTTGATTTGTATTTGATTGGC
>NC_045746.1:12802137-12804216 GCF_008692095.1 Etheostoma spectabile
GAGACTTCTCTGTTCTGATTGGTGGCTTTCTTTTTTGTCATAAGGAGCACTAGGAAGAGGCTGGGGAACATTACTTTAACCATGGTTGATCTGATTAATGTAGTACTGTTCAGGATATAGTAAGAGTTTAAACAAATCTGGCCAGAAGTTATATTTTTGAGTTAGTTACCAACTGTAGCTTTGATGTTAAAGGGTGAGATTTTTTTTTTTTTTTAACAGCACTCAATACTGGGAAGCTTGTGAATTGCACCAGGTCTTGTGTTTATCCACACTACTACAATATAAGTTATTTCTTGATTATATTATTAGTAATCTTCTCCACAATAATACAATATAAGTTATTTCTTGATTATATTGGTAATCTGAATAAAAATAAGTAAAATTAATAAAGGAATTAAATAAATGCAATGAAGTAAAAAGTACAATATTGCCTTAAAGTGATGGTTCGGAGTAATTTCACCCTAGGGTTCTTTGCACCACAACCTGGAGCCAAACAACCCCCCAAAAGCTTTTTTCACCTGGGTCGAACATCGGGCGAGTTAGCGTTAACAGCTCAATAGCTTTGTGCAGGCGCTATGGTAACCAAGTCTGTATCTCGTGAATTACACCACTAATAATGCTTGAAATTATACCAAACTTCTACCGTAGTACAAATAGGTCATGTTCTCATAAAACGCTGAATTAGGAAGTTGTACGCCAGGTGTTTATTTAAATAACACTTTACTGCTGCAGTCAAGTTCAGCTGCTGCTACTGGAAGGTGAGTGCTTAGGGACGTCTATAAATTATAACACTAAAAAGAGATACAAACATATTTACTAATTTAATAAGTTAGTGTTTCCAAACTTACTTGAATTACAACTCATTGTTACTTTTAAAAAATAAGTTAAATTACTAAATATTTTTGTTGCATCTTTTTTCGGTGTTGTAATTTATAGACGTCTCTAAGCACTCTAACCTGCAAAAAAGTAAGACGGATTACCTGATCATGAATAGCAAAATATTAGATTTTCAAATCCAGATAATTTTGATCCAGATTAAATGTTTTCAACAACTGGGCCCTGGTGTATTTACCAATTTCCCAATCTATCGTTTTATAAGAACATAACCTATTTGTACTGCTGTAGAAGTTTGGTATTTCGGGCAGTATTAGTGCTGTAATTTACAAAATACACACTTGGTTCCCATTGCACCTGTACAGAGCTATTCAGCTGTTAACGATAACTCGCCCAATGTTCGACCCAGGTGTAAAAAGCTTTTGGGGGCTCACTTTTTTTTTGGCTCCAGGTCGTGGTACTCCTAGGGTGAAATTACTCTGAACCATCACTTTACATTTTTAATTTAATTTATTTTTAATCTGTTTATTGATCCCCTATGGGGAAATTACAATTTACACTCTGTGTCCACACTTTGTTAGTTTACACACAGTCCTGAACTACACACCACACACACACACACACACACACACTCAGGACCTATACATGCACTGATGGAGAGATGTCAGAGTGAGTGGGCTGCCAGCCAAACCAGCACCCTCAGCAGGTGGGGGGGATACAGTGCCTTGCTCAACAGCACCTGGCAGTACCCAGGAGATGAAGTGACATCTCTCCAGCCACCAATCCAAACTCCGTACTTTTTGGTCCATACGGGGACTTGAACCAAGTGTGACCCTCCGGTTCCCAACCCAACTCCCTACGGACTGAGCTACTGCCACCCCAATTGCAGTGGAGTAAAGTATAATGTAACAATGAAAATACTCAAGTCCAGTAGAAGTAACTCAATATTTACTGTACCTCAACATTGCTCAGTACAATCTGACCATGGCAAAGCAAATCTGAAAAGTTTTTGAGAATTTGTCAAACAACAGCATGGGCGTGGCAGGGCGTCAAATGTCCATGTTACACTACAAAACAGGAAGTGCTTTGTAGACTGTGCTTTGTCCAATCTGCCCCAAACTTCTCATGCTTGATGAGCCTCCCGGCCTGATGACAGCTGCATGCCAATATTGAGTTAAAGTCATAGCGTCACCAACTGACAACAGGAAGTTAAAGTTTGTCGTGGAAGTTTCTTGTACAGCGAGA
>NC_045746.1:12804226-12805156 GCF_008692095.1 Etheostoma spectabile
TTGGAAGTGAGACTTTGTTGAAACAAAGTAATGACAGGCTGCAAGCTGAATCAAGATTTGGTTTTCGGCAGAGAACAATCAAATGACAAGAACAGTCTTCACAATGCACACATCAGATACAGAGTGACAAACGTCTTGCAACGTTACAACTACAGTTTCCTGCCTTAAAACCTGTTAACAGTCTAATCTTAGTATAACAATTAATCTTCCCAGGCAGAGAAGTTGGAGCTGTTACGTCTTTTTGAATCTGCCCTTTGTGTGTCAAAGTTCTCTACTG
This sequence comes from Etheostoma spectabile, assembly GCF_008692095.1. Classification (NCBI taxonomy): domain Eukaryota; kingdom Metazoa; phylum Chordata; class Actinopteri; order Perciformes; family Percidae; genus Etheostoma; species Etheostoma spectabile. The sequence goes on from NC_045746.1 coordinate 12,804,504, forward strand.
GTCATTAAGTCTTAGCTGGAAAAGAACAACTCGTGTCTTTAGATGGCCCCGACCTCGGACCTGCTTTGATAAACATAGCTCTTGACAACTGTTTTCTGTTAGACTTTGTGGCATTTGTCCTTGAAGGAAAACGCAAAGACAAACAGTTGTCTTCTCCTTCAGGGAGGACACACAAAGAGAGATTCAAAAGTCATATACCCTGCAAAGCATTGTGAATAATTATATGAATAATCAACATATGCATATTACAGAAGGACATATGAAATCATGCTTAAGTGTAATTTTCCCATTACAAGTTATACCATGATGTCCTCTTCTTACCGGGTTTACCAGATCCACCTCAAAAGTGTTCAGAAAAGCCTTAATGCCTTGAGGATGCTGTATTTGAACATTGTTTTTGTTGAACAGCGTTGCCGCAGCAACATGGCAAATTTTTATATTTTAATAGGAAACAGAAAAGTGTTGTAACTCAAAAGAACATCCAATCTGCTTCACATTTCTAATGCACGATGAGAGTCCAGGCCTGAAGACATTTGAATGCCAATATTGACTTATGTTGCCGCTTGCTGGCAACAGTTGTCATATGACAACATCCTCAGATTTACATGAATTATACGTTATATGGTCTACATTTGATATAGAGCAATAATGCA
>NC_045746.1:12805968-12806183 GCF_008692095.1 Etheostoma spectabile
CTTTTCTTTTATTAATGAGGCCTTTGAAACAGTGGATATCAGGTAAAACTGGATCACAAAATGTAACATTGCCATTGAATCTAAAAAACTATCAGTTTAACCTCTCCCACTTGTTCACATCTTTAAAAATTCTCTAACTAATATTATGTCTTGTTCTGTTTTAGGAACAAGTGCCACCTTAAATTCAGCTGGCCAGTACCAAGGATACCTGTTGT
>NC_045746.1:12806208-12808652 GCF_008692095.1 Etheostoma spectabile
TGTTACGTCTTTTTGAAATATGCACTTGGTCTGTCGTAACTGAACACGGTAGTCTCTGCACCAAACCAAAGCCTCCAAAGGGCCCTCTAATGCAGAGCGTTCATTTTAACTAACGTCTTAGCTGGAACATGAAAAGAAAACTACTCGTTGTATGGAGATGGCCCCCTGCGACCCTTCGGACTGCGTTTTTGACTTAAACCATATGCAGCTTTGACAACTGTTTTCTGTTATGACTCTTTTGTGGGCCAGTGTGTCCTTTCTTGGTAAGGGCAGGGGAAAAAACCGCCCGACAAAAGAACTAAACCAGTTGGTTTCTTTCTACTGTTCAGGGAGTGGGACCAACAAAACATCAAGAGACAAAGAAAGCGAAGAGATGAGAGATATGATTTCTGTTTGTGCAAAAACAAGTTCAATAATATTTACCCTGGCCAAGAGTGCATTGTGAATTTTGCGTGTGATTTTTAAACTAATTTATATGAACTAATAAAAATATATGCATATTACCAAGAAAAGAGGACATTATGAAAATCATGCTTTTAACGTGTTAGTGTTTATGTAATTTCCAATTACAAGTTGTATTACAATGATGTCATCTTCTACCGGGGTTTACCCACGATTTTCAATCCTCTCAAATGGTTGTTCAGCAAAGCCTTAAATTGCCTTGAGGAGGGGATGCTTGATACTTTGAACATTGTTTGTTGTCTTGACAGCGTGTGCGCAGCAACATGGCAAAAATTTTTATATTTAATAGGAAAACAGAAAAGTGTTTGGTAACTCCCAAAAGCAACATGCCAATTCTGTTCACATTTTCTAAGCACCGATGAGGAGTCCCAGGCCACTGAAGAAATTTGGAATGCCAATTATTTGACTTAGGTGGCCGGCGGTGCGGGCAACAGGTGTCATTTGACAACCATCCTCAGATTACATGGAATTATACGTTATATGGTCTACATTTGGATATAGCAGCAATAATTGGCAATGTGACTGCGTCTGTGTTTAATGCACAAAGTTAGGACACAAAGAAAAAATAGGAAGTGATCAACACCAGCGGCTGGCATTTTTTTTTCTTATCTGTTTAGTGTCTGATGGTCACAGAAAACATGGTTTCTGCAAGTAGAGTCTACCGGGTTAGGTTGCACACCAAGTGCTCTGCACCGGTCGACCAACTTTCGCTTAAAGGGTTTTTGTTTTTGCCGTTTAGTCTTTTATTCTTTTTTTTTTTTTTTCTAAAACGCTTTTAAGTTACACAAAAGCAAACATCTGCCCCTCTCCCACATGCAGGACTTTTTCTGCTTCTCTCCAAAACCCTACGTCCCAATGGACAAGCTTCAGTTCAGGTTACACTACGGGGTGTCACTCTGGATTAGATTCTCTCAAATACCGCAGCCCAAAGGACCAAGGTAACCATTATTGAAACCGATTTCAAGAACAAGAAGAATGATATGATGCTATGGACACACTATCATTTGCTTCTCTCTGTGTGGTCGCCAGAGCAAAGAGGCCCATGCCGCAAAGGTTTCCTGATTGTTTTTGTGTACCCCAGAACGTGGATTTCTCTGGTGCAGGAACACTACGAAACTTGTTCACAGGCCACAGACTACGAGGAAGCTGAAGTAACCGACGCGTGCCTGAAGTCGAGTGTCGAGGGCTTGCAAAGGAACTGACCTGGCAGTTCTTTTCTTTTATTAATGAGGGCCTCCCCTTTTGATTTGAAAAGTGTGATATATTCAGGTAAAACTGGATCACAAAATGTAAACATTGCCAGACATGAATTAAAAAACTCTCAAGTTAACCTCTCCCACTTGTTCACATCTTTAAAAAAAATTTCTAAATCAAGATTATGTCTTGTTCTGTTTTAGGAACAAGTTAGTGCCACGGTCTTCTTAAATCAGCTGGCCAGTACCAAGGATACCGTTGTAGCAAAAAGGCTGGTTTACATCTGGATTCTCCCAAATAACAAAATAAGCAACAATCAGGTACATCAAAACAGTCATATTCAAAACACCTCATAAAGGTTTTTGTGCGATGCTTTTTAGGGGTGCCTGTGGCTCCGTGTAGACGGGTCGCTTGTCAACGGAAGGGCGATCCCTGGACCTGCAGTCCCATGGCAAAGTGTCCTTGGGCCTAAGGGCAAGACCACTGAACCACGATAGGTTCCCCCAATGCTGCACATCAGAGTGTAAATGTGTGTGAGTGTTTATCTGATGAGCAGGTGTCACCTTATAAGGTGTCCTCGGCCACCATTGTGTGAATGTTTCCTGTGTAAAAGCACTTTGAGTAGTCATTAATACTAGAAAAGCGCTATATAAAAACAGTCCATTTACAATTGTTGTATTTCTTGTGTTTTGTACAGTGTGTCAGGGCAAGCTTTTTCCAAACACTGACCTCCCAGGAAACGACAACGAGGTTATTCCTGCTGTCTCTGCTGAACACTGCCAGGCCCT
>NC_045746.1:12808677-12814839 GCF_008692095.1 Etheostoma spectabile
AGCCTGTGCTTGCTCATTCGTCTGCCACCTACTTATCTTTTGAGAAGGTAGTAAAATATTTGGAAAACATTTATCTTACTCATGTGCTCATTTTATAGACCGTGAGATAAAGTAATTAGAGAAAGTTAGATAGACATATTCATTGTTCAGCAGCTTTCATGACAGGTTTTTTACCCTGCTCCTGATGTGGTTTAGTTCAATATGGTTCTATTTTCTAGTCACATCGTTCGCTGCTTCATGGTTATTCAGACATATTTTTACATGGTTTTTTTTACTTCTGTCTTGACCGTACTAAGTTTAATTGTCCCGAGAAACCACAAGCTAACATTGTGAACTGAAACGTTATAAAAAAATGGATTCCCATCTGGGATAACCAGCATGATTCTGTCAGCGGATAACAGTACGTCTCATAATTTCCCAACTGTCAGCCCCCCCCCCCCACCACCCACTTTACGTGAAGACCACCATAGACCATCTCACTGCTTTTAGCTGTTTAGGATATCAGTGACAATGTTAATTTATGCCTCTGTTTCTTTTTTTAGCCATGCTAGACAATCCTGAGGGCTTGGATGGCATCAGGGTTCCCACAATGATGCATCTTTTATGCATTTGGGTTAAGTCCGATGACCTTTGAGTGAGGGAAATGTTCACAAGGTTTATTGATTGCCATGAGAATTTACCTGCTATACGGGGCCTCATAAAAGCTCGCTATAAGGCAATCTTTATCCTCAGCACAGCGCTCCAAGTCCAAACATTTGACTTAGACATGTACTTTATCCTATATGTCTTTTATGAAAAGACCCCTTTCCACTCAATGGCCACATTGTTCAATCATTTTAGAAACACTGATAAACCAAACCTAGGGTTTTCCTCTCAGATTGGCCAGGAGTAAATAAGTGAGAAGCTCTCCAATTTAGTTTTAAAGTCTCCCCTCTGAACTTCAGCACATGCGGAGAGTCTCTTTCAGCCTATGTTGTTGTTCGTGAAGAGTATTTAGTTTACAGTAGTTTAGCCAGTATCAGCAGCAGTCTTACCCCTGTTTCTCACTGTGACAACAGCCTGGGTTCAAGGTGAGCTCATGAAAACGTAGATTGTCCCAGGTTCTGACACATCGCTTGAGTCCGATGGATGATGCAGACACATGTCAGCAGGCCCTGTACTCAGGCTGTAGCATGATTTGATAATGTGATTCTACACCTATCCCAACTGATCAACTTATGATGACCATTCTGGGCCAGGTGACGTACACTTATGCAGGTGATGAAAACTGACTTAAACACAATCTTGTGTTTTAATAAAAATTGTACAATGGCACTTTCGGCACTTACTGAAAATTGGTCACTTGCACCCCGACAATGGTAATATTGTCTTCCTCTTTTGCGCTCGCCTGTATTTATGAGTGCATGATTAAGAGCCTTTTTGATTGTGATCTAGGGACGCTGGCTATCTCAAGCGTACCAGACACCATGCCTGTTCCTCCTAAAGTAGCAAAAGTGGGCCAATGTGGTCTCCAGGCTTCCAGTGAGGAACTGTAACAGACGAATACTGTGTAGACCCTACAATGCCAGGACACACACACACACATATTTGTAGGTCATTGGACTGCTGTTTACAAGGTGCTCTAAGCGAATGGGTTCTTTCCTTCTGATGACCAAGTATTTTCAACCAAAACTCAGTGTCTCTCCTGCCCCACCTCCTCCCCATCCCCCCCTCCAACTCTTGACTTGGTGGTTATTGGCTGGCCCCATCGCCACACGACTTTTTGGATGTTTAGGTGCGGGTTAGCCCCGTTTCTTTTTGTTGTGTTGAATGGAGCCGGCTGTCCCCGGCCTCTTTTTGCCCAGTGTGCTCTGGGGACAGCACCGACGTGTGGACCCATACGGAGCAGTATTGCTGTCGTTGCCAAACCCTGTTGCCTCATGTGCTCCCCAAATGTGTAGCCCATCACTTAGAGGAACTTTCGCAGCCCACTAAACTTCTTCTGGTGCCAACAAGCCCCCTACCACGCGGCACTCCAGTTGCTCCCGCCCGGCCTGGTCTTTGATCCCCATTGTTCACGGCATATGTTTCGATCGCTCACCTCGACTGGTGGCGGCCGGCTCTTGCGCTCTGATGCTCCCTGCCGCATCGCAGCGTCGTTTCCGCCGTGCAGCCCCTCGCTCAAGTGTTTGGCCGCGCCCAGGCCGGCGGCCCCATCGCAAGACCCGGTTTTCCGGTTATAGGCTCGGCCTAATCTGCGCCGCCCCCCCCCCCTGAGGTGCACACGTCGTTAATGTGACGTGGCCGCCTGTGTCTGCACGAGTGTCAGGATTCTGGTCTGTCCCCCGCGGCCCCTCTCATTCCTCCCAACCGCCAGCCGCGGCGGCGGGGCGGGTGTCGCGAGCGTCTGTCCGTCGAGGGCGCTCCCCTACCGCCCCCGGCTTTTCCGCCGGCGTTGCATTGTCCGTTGTCCTCAGAGCAGCGCCCCTTCCCGTCCTTTCTCCCCTCAACAACTCACACCCCATGCAGACGCTGGCGTCACGACTTCCTCACACTCCCCCCGGCTCATGTGTGTCTTGCCTTTTGTCCCGACCTTTCTTTCTTTCTTTGCAGTAATAAGTTTAATTGTTCCCTGAAGAACAACAAAGATAACATTGTGACTGAACGTAAAAATGGATTCACATCTGGGATACCAGCATGCTTCTGTCAGCTGGATAACAGTACGTATCACTAATTTCACAACTGTCAGAAAAGACACAATTTCAGTAGACCACCATAGACCATCTCAACTGCTTTTGCTGTTTAGACTAACTCAGTGACATAATTTATCTGTCCTCTGTTCTTTTTTAGCCATGCTAGCATCATGAATCTATGGATGGCATTCAGGGTTCCCAAATGATGCATCTTTATGCATTTGGTAATCCCATGACCTTTGAGTTGAGGGAAATGTCTCAACAATTATTGATTGCCATGGAATTTACTCTGCTATACGTGGCCTCTAAGTCTCGCTATTAAGAAACTATTTATCCTCAGCACAGCGCTCCAAGTCCAAACATTTGACTTAGACTGTACTTTTTCTCATATGTATTTTATGAAAAGACAACTTTCACTAAATGGCAACATTGTTCAATCATTTTAGAAACAATGATAAACCAAACTTCGGCCGTTTTCCTCTAAGATTGCAAGTGTAAATAAGTGAGAAACTCTCAATTTAGATTTTATTATTATCCAATCTGAAATTACAAATGCTGGAATCATTCAGCATATGTTTGTTGTTAGTGAAGTATTTCAGTACAGTAGTTTAGCCATCAGCAGCAGTCTAACCCTGTTTCTCTGTGCCAACAGCCTGGGTTCAGGTGGCTCATGAAAACGTAGATGTCCCAGGTTCTGACATTCGCTTTGAGCCGATGGATGATGCAGACACATGTCAGAGGACCTGTACTCAGGATGCTTACTGCCAGTTCTACACCTATACCAATGACAACTTTGATGATCCATTCGGCCGGTACAGTACACTTTATGCATGCATGAAAACCTGCTTAAACACAAATATTGTTGTTTTAAATAAAATTGTACAATCAATTTAGGCAATACCTGAAAATTGTGTCACTTGACCATCAATAAGATAATATTGTCTTCATATTTTGATGATAGCTGTATTTATGGTGCATGATTAAAGATGCCTTTTTTGATTTTGAATTCTAGGCGACGCTGCTATCTCAAGCGTACCATCACCATGCCTGCTCCTCCTAAAGTTAGCAAAGTGGCCAATGTGGTATCAGGCTTCCAGCTGAGGAACTGTAACAGAAGAACTACTGTGTAGAACCTTACACATGCACGCACACACACACAAACATATTGTATCATTGGACTGCTGTTTAAAGGTGCTCTAAGCGACATTGGGTTATGTTACTTCATGTTGACAAAGTATTTTCAAACAAAACTAGGCTATCTCGCCCCTCCCTCCTCCCATCCCCACCCCCAAATCCTTCTTGTCGGTTATTGGCTGGAACACCGGAACAATTTTTGTGTATGTTTTATGGTGCAGGTTAGCACAGTTTATTTTTGTTGCTGTTTGTGGAGCCTGGGCTGTCTACAGAGACCTCATTTTTTTAACAGTGTGCTCTGGGGACAGCCAGCTTGTGGACAATAAGGAGCTGTTTGCTGTATGTGACAAAAAATGTTGCCTATGTAGCCTAAAAAAATGTGTGACATCACTTAGAGCACCTTTAGCAGCAAATAACTCTTTCTGCGTGCAAACAAGAGCAATAAAAAAGAAGGAACATCAGTTTGCTCTCAGACTGCTTTATTTGATCCCACTTGTAACAGGAATATGTTTTCGATAGATACAGTATGTATGAGTTGAGGAAGGCTATTGATGATATGATGCTAACTGCAGAATAGACAGTTAAAGAAGTAGACCCATAGATCCCGCTGTTCTGGACAGAGACCAGTGAAGGAAAATAGAAGCACTTTTCCGGTTATGGCTAGGCATAACTGCGCAGCCCCCAACTGAGCTTGAAAACGTAGTTGTGACGTGGCCAATGTGTCTGAAGGTTGTAAGTCTACTGGTAGCTGTACAAGAGAAATCTCAATCATTCCCAATCAGCAGAGACGGAGGGAGGTGTATAGAGTATGTAAGGCGATAACATAGACACAGGCTTATAACTGAGCTAACATGCTAGTTAACATTAGTAGTTAAACCTAAACAGCTGATGTAACTCAAAACTGTCTTTGTGCTTCCTCTGGCAATACGGTGATTTGTCGACTATGCGACGGTAAATCCCGTGGTTATGACGCATTATGGCCTATTTTTACAAAAACGTCTGCTACGGAGCCATAACGTGAGGTACAAGGTAACGGAGACTTTTAGAAATTTTCGTGTTTCTTTAGATATAAACAACGGACAAATAGTCTTGAAAAACTTCAGATGTAATGGTATTCACTGTCAAAGTGGCGCCAAAACGAATGGCAGCCAATGGGATGCTAACTGCACATGATAGCATCAAAATGGCGCGATGAGAAATAGGCTTAGCGAGGAGAGGCGTACCCCCTTGCTATTTTCCTTCATTGGTCTCTGTCCAGAACAACTGGATCTGTTGGTCCATTCCTTTAACTGTCTATGTTCAGTACATGGATGTTGTCACTACCCAATATGAGTTGAGTGAAGATTTGAGTTGCACATGCCCTGATTTAAATGGTTTATGGCATAACGTGTCATACCCGATGAGAGTCGGGTTAGACCGGCTCTGGTCAAGTGCAAATGTTAGTTGTGCATTCTCAGATTTAAACGGTTTACGACACTATCAATTAAATTCAATTCAATTTTATTTATAGTATCAATTTATAACAAGAGTTATCTCAAGACACTTTACAGATAGACCACACTCCAGAATTTACAAGGACCCAACGTTCTAGTAGTTCTCCAGAGCAAGCAACAGTGCGACAGTGGCGACGGGCGGTTGGGTTAGAATGAAGAGTGGCAATAACAAAAATAGAAAAAAGTATGTGTTTGTAGCAGTCTTTGTGAGTAGTTCATGGATAGCAGGACGCTGTGCGGCATTACAAGGCAACAGCAGGACGCCAGCAGGACGTAGCAGGACATAGCAGGGCACGCAGTGTAGCAGTGAACATGGCATCACAGAACGTGTAGCGTGGGCCATGCGACAGTGCTACCTGATTCGGAGCCTCTCTGATCCAAGGGAACATGCTGGGGAAAAACGACCTAAGGGGCTCCGGGGGATGACTCCCCGGCTAGGTTAGTAAAGCATTTCTGGGACATGGATGCACTTAAATGAAAAGATGGGAAGGATAGGGGAGAGGAGCTCAGTGTATCAAAATAAGTCCCCAGCTGTCTAAAATACTACAGCAAAACCAAGAGCGGACAAGGTAAAGAGAGCTCTAGCCCGGCGGGCCAGAACTCTCCCAACCGGATCGGGCGTCGCGGCATGCCAAGTTCCTTTAGTTCTATTATATTCTTGATTATATGATAGATAAATCTGAAAACTATCATAAAATAAAACTACTATCATACTGAAAGTTGTTAAATCCCTGAAATAATACACTTTTCTCATTACAAACAATTTAACACTTTTAGCTATCTATGTGTTTTATTGCTTACGTTAGTTCAAAACACCATTCAAGTGACAACCTTTGTTGTTTGATTGCTAGCTTGTAGCCAGC
>NC_045746.1:12814849-12817019 GCF_008692095.1 Etheostoma spectabile
ATTTCAAAAACGTTTTAGCTATCTATGATTGTTTGATTGCTATCGTTAGCTCAAAACGGCATTCAAGTGACAGCCTTTGTTGTGTTTGATTGCTAGCCTGTAGCAAAGCTAGCAGTCATTTCAAAAACGTTTTAGCTATCTATGATTGATTGACAGGTTAGCTCAAAACGCCATTCAACTAACAGCCTTTGTTGTGTCTGATGGCTAACTTTTAGCCAGCAGTAAACAAACTTGGTTAAGTAGGTCCATTTTTACTGTATTGACATTACTGATGTCTCTCGTTAGCATATTGTACTATTGTACTACTATTACTAGCTAGGTGTCGCAAAGTGACGCATGCGCAACTCACAGCTTCACTCGTCGCAAAGTGACGCATGCGCAACTCAAATCTGCACTCGATTTACGTTGGGGAGTGACGGATGTATTAAGAGTAGCAGTGACCGGAAAAGGCTTCTTTATTAAATCTAAAAACCATGGCCCAGGACATAACTCTTCTGTGGGGCTCCGGCTCTCCTCCCTGCTGGAGAGTGCAGATCGCTCTGGAAGAGAAGAACCTGCAGGGCTACAACCAAAAACTGCTCTCCTTTGAGAAAATGGAGCACAAGTCCCAAGACGTGTTAGATATAAATGCCAGGGGACAGGTATGAAGTAGCGTAAATCCACCGTGACATAGTACATACATTAACGTTAGACTATTGGCATTAACTAACGTTACCCTTGCATTTCTCTCAACAATTAACACGCGCATAACAGACAACACACGAAACATAGTACAAACCCACCATTTTGTTATCCCCGATAATCCCTGTTTTGTGAAGCAACGCCAAACTCCATTCAGAACCTTATGTAGGCAAAGTTTCCAGCTTACCAACAAAATAGATACTTGCTAAAACATGACTAAAGGCTCTAGACGAATCATGTGTATGTGCCTTTTTATTCGGCTTACATTTAGTTCCCCAAGCAGCACTTTTTTCTGGAATATTTTAATTAATTTGCATTATTGAAGTAAGTGCCTAAGACAAAACGCACTACAGAGGGCGGTAGCGACCAAGTAATGACGAGGTTCCACAGTATGTTAACAGCCTAGCGAAGTTAATTTATCAAGACTTTAAATGTCCCTTAAACTTGGTTTCTGTGTTATGTATTTTACCTGTAAAGATAAGATTCAATTAACTGGATATTGAAAGTAGTTTGGCGTAAAGCGTTCTGTGATACGGGGCTATTCGATATGAGCTGACAGCTCACTAACGTTACCCGTAATTTGCAGTAGGCTACTTATTTATAGCCTTGCCTTGAAAATTATTCGGTGATTCTTAATTGAGTGAGCTAGCTGCCATGTTTTTGTTTTAAAACACGTAACGTTACGAACGCCATTTTTTGTTTGTTGTTTTGTGTGATACAGCTTAGCTAGGTTGTCTCAATTAGCTGCAGTGTGGCTAATATTTAACCCTAGACTAGTTTTACCTTACTTAGCTACATTATAACCTGTTTGACTTTTAAGCTTCCATCTTTCAAACATGGAGACGTCATCGTTAATGAATCCTATGCAGCCTGCTTTTACCTGGAGGTGAGTGCAAGTGCCTGTCGATAAAACATTTTAATTCAACAAGCAATTTTACTACTACTTAATTTAAAATGATTAATTATTGTAGCAAAACTATTTGCATATGTATGTAGAGAGTTGTTTAACTGTATTTCAATCCTTGTGTGCATTATCAGACTTGTAAATGTGTAATCATCTCAAATGTGTACTGAGATTTGTGATGTTTACAGCAATCTGCAATTGTGTATTCAAAATGCACTGCAACTGAGGCCCAGTCCAAGCAGAGCGGTACAGACAAATCTCCATCTACATTAGCAGATCTCTGGAGGAAGCAGAAGTGTAGCAAAAGTCACTTGTAAATAACAACCACTTGAGAGGCCTGTTGAGTTGTAATGATGACTCTCTTCGAGAAAAATACTTTTCAGCCAACAATATCTACGTACACATTTACAGATTTGTCGACACATTTACAATTGTGATTACACACGCACAACGATTCTGAATACACAGATTCCTGTACACATTAACACATTTCAGTACGCATTCAGAGATTTTATTACACATTTACAAATCTGATTACTACGGTGGCCGACCGGGGCAAACGCCCTGCAATTTAAGAAAACACAT
>NC_045746.1:12817029-12817287 GCF_008692095.1 Etheostoma spectabile
AAAACACAAGCAAATTAAGAAAACAACTTCATTCATTTGACAAAACGTATGCGCAGCATTTAGCAAATGCACGCAACACAACCAAAGACACAAACGCGCTGCAAATACACACAACACAACCAAATACAGCAAATACAGAAACGATGCAAAAAGAAAAGCAGATGCAACAAAAAACGCTGCATCAATTACACAACGGAAGTTCTCCATGCCTCTAGAGCAGTGATTCCCGAAGTGGGGGTCGCGACCCCCAGGGGGGTC
>NC_045746.1:12817841-12821011 GCF_008692095.1 Etheostoma spectabile
GCGAGGCCAGAGGGGGGGTCGACGCAGTTGATTTCCAGAAATAAAATAAATTTAAAAACGATTAGAAATAGATGTTAGCCATGATTTTTAACACAAGATAAAACTAGTGGATAAATTTAAATAAAACCAAGCAACTAAATAAAAGGGAACAGCTGTTTTGATTTTCTTTCTTCCGAGTAGTGTCTCCAACATTAACACTACAACTGCCGGGATTCCAAAAGTACTGGAACCGCAAGACTCAAACTCTGTAATCTGTCAGATAAATACCTAATTGCAATTTAATGCAGGTACTGTGTTAGGATATCTTTAGAAAAACGAAATAACACCAAAATGTACAATTAACGTGTTAATTATAGCCTACACTGAGTTGCCCAGGTGGCTTCAACAACTCATAACATGCTAGTAGTAAACGTAATTATTCCATTCACATCTGAAAAATTGGTAGTAAATGCCAAATAACACTAAAAGTATTTCTTTGAACATTTATAACATAACCTAACCTGTCACTGCCTCCGTGTTGGTGTCTGCCGTGGTGGCATGCTCCTGGACGCGTCCCCCCCACCCCGGGTTCGGACCGCGCCCCGCTCCCTTTCCTCCTAAACTCGGGCTCTAGTCTCGCAGTTGCGCCTGACTTGCACCGTTACTTTGGGGGTCGCGGGCTGAAAGTTTTGGGAACCCCTGCTCTAGAGGGAGCGCTAAGTGGAACCGCTTGATCTTCGACCTCACGGGGAGAGAGCGCTCTGCCTTTTAATTAGAGTCTGGTATGGCTGCAGCTTGGAAACCGCCCGTCTCATGCCTCCTGTCCATAGACTGTATATTAAATTAATATTATTAATATAATATATATTAATAATATATAGTATATGCACCCGTCTTATGCTCTCCCGGCTGTTGCTGTCACTGAGCTTTTTTTCAAAATAAAAGCTTGCCTCTGGTCCGCTATGTCTTTGTACTTTGGGGTTTTGGATGTTTTTGAACTAAACAGTACAGCTAATCAATACATTTTCAGCAGATGTCCTACTTACAACACGATGGAGTTAGCAGTTTTGTGTTTATATGTTTGGCTGGGATATATTCAGTTTGATAAATCCCACGGTATCTACAAAGCTATCTCAATGACTAGAAATCCTGTCCGTTGTTTTTCTTATTATTTCAAGAGCAAATTGCTCCAGAATATGAATACAGATTGATTACTTATTTTATTACTTATTTCGTTGGTAACCATTGTTGTATAATCACAATATTACACTTGAGGAGGCCTACACTTCAGTGATGCACCTTTCGGACAAAATTAAACCTTTTCATGTGAAATGGCTTAAACAAATGTCAATGTTAAACGCTGATGCAGTTTTAAATGTTTTATTACCACAAGTTTACAGACACATCTCTGCTCACCTGTGACCTGAGCCGAGACACACCCACCAAACGAGAGAAAACACATCTCAAATATAGACTTAATATTTGCAGTAGCACAGGGTTTCACACGTAGACTTTTAAAGAACAGTCTCACACCGTTCTGGGATTGAACGTGTCCCGGCTCGCTCTCTCTCTCTCCTCTTGGGGTCGAAGATCAAGCTGTTCGATTTAGCGCTCCCTCTAGAGGCCTGGATGACTTCCGTTGTGTGTGTTGTTTTTTTTGTTGCATCTGCTTTTCTTTTTGCATTGTTTCTGTATTTGCAGCTCGTTTGTGTATTTGGTTGTGTTGTGTGTATTTGCAGTGCGTTTGTGTATTTGGTTGTGTTGTGTGTATTTGCAGCGCGTTTGCTAAATGCATACGCATACGTTTTGTCAAATTAATGAAGTTGTTTTCTTAATTTGCTTGTGTTTTGTCCATTTGCATGTGCTTTCTTAAATTGCAGGGTGTTTGCCCCCTTTTGGCCACTGGAGTTTAGCACACATGAAGATAAAGATAGACTTTATTAATCCCACACTGGGGAAATTCCTGTGTTAGAGCAAATAAAAAAAGTTACACACATCTGAACACAAATGCACATTAAGTAAACATAGGAGGGAAAAACTATACAAAGTGTAACAAATGGAAAGAATCAAATTTGTATATATATGAAACAACATATTTACACACCTTTATATTAAAACATACAGATACACAAATATACAGATGAGTAACGTGAAGAGATAGCATACATGTTGCGCATTGAAGTAACAGAATAATAAATAGTTAGTCCAGAATTTTGTCCAGTGATACTCTATTATATATATATATATATAATATATATATATGTATTTATATATGTATATCATATATATATATATATGTTTATGTATATATATTATATTATATATATATATATGATATATAGTATATAATAGATATATATTATATATATATATATATCTATATAATATAATATCATGGATATGTGTTTGTGTATGTATATGGATTGAGATCCAGTTGCACAACTCTCCACACACATTAACAAATACAATAATGCTACAATATTGGCTCCATAAGTGTTGCATCAAATGTGTGTGTCTTTTCTCTCATAATGGCAGAGTCAGTTTAAGTCTGAAGGAAACAAACTGATCCCAGAAAGCCCGGCGGAACAAGCACTGATGTACCAACGCATGTTTGAGGGTCTCACCTTCTACGAAAAACTCAGTAAGATAAATGATTTACAATACCTAAAAATCCCCTTTTAATAGAAACAGCAAATAGTTTCTGGCATTTACAGCAAAGCATAATTTAAAAGGTAAGATTAGTGATATTCTCTTTTTTTTTTATTGTCAGCAAACCCCATTAAAAGACCAAAACCAAAAATAATGGGTGATATGTTTACTTGTTATAATGAACATAGAAACATAGTTTACATAGTTGCATACACTGCCGCATGCTGAAAATACTCACAGCAACAAATGTGTGGTAATCCCTTGCTAAACAGTTCCCAACTAATGTGTTTTTTACTCTTATTGAGTACAATTCTTTAAAAACTACAGTGCCCAGCTGTTTTAGGAAAATTACATGGCCTTTTCAAACAAAAAGAAACTATATATTTGTGACCTGCTCTTCAAATAATATATTGACAATTAGAAAAATCTAGAATAATGCAGCTTAATCTTTAAAGGTACCCTGCGACACAAAACAATTTTTATTTAGAAATATGTTTGGTCCATATGTGTTTGTGTTCCTCCTCTGTCAGCTCTAGCCACTG
>NC_045746.1:12821021-12821201 GCF_008692095.1 Etheostoma spectabile
GGTGGAGAAATCAGGCCAATTACAAAAGCTGGTCAGTCTGTCATGTTGCCTGAGCCCATTACTGTGAGTAATGGTAACTAGAACTGCACGCAGTTTCAACGGGGTCCAAGCCTCCCCCGGGGAGCGCGCCAATCACTGCCCCGCTGCGAGGACCGCCTCGGGAGCGGGCCTAGATGGCAT
>NC_045746.1:12821211-12821314 GCF_008692095.1 Etheostoma spectabile
TCAAATTTTGTAAAATTCGGACCAGCGGTTCATGACAAATACACTTTTTTTTGTATTTGTAGCGCCCCCTAGCGGCCAATGTTCGTCAAATTTGTTACAGAGC
>NC_045746.1:12821331-12827578 GCF_008692095.1 Etheostoma spectabile
AGTAATATTGTAAAGTTTGGCTTCGATAGCATTTATTTTGGCCGAGATATGGCAAAGTCGGCGTTTTCATAGCTAGCTACACAAATTTGTTTGCCCTTAATACGCGCAATTTTTCTCCTATAAAAAATCTTTATATAACTTTTTGTGAGGTTGGCCTGGAGATGCTATGTGCCAAGTTTCGTGCAGATCCATTGCACGGTCTCGGAGTTCGAAAAAGTAGGTTTTCGATAAATCGCCATTTTTCACGCGTAAAAGTATAGGCGGAAATGGGCGTGGCCTATATCACGAGATTCATTAGGATCCAGGGAACGCGTGGATGTAAGGTTTTTTAATATCCGATGTACGGTTTGCGAGTTATAGGGCTAAACGTGTTTTTCTCTGCTATAGCGCCACCTAGTGGTAGAAGTGGGTCAATTTTTTTGGCTGAGGTCTTTGCGGACTTTCGGACCAGTCCTGAAAATGGCGCGTCGCCACCATGTCCTGCTGTGTGAACCGCGTATCGCCCTGCGATACCGCGGTGCACGCATCCTCGGGCTTGGACCCCTAATTACTATTACTGTGACCGTTGAGCTCGCCCAGTTTTTCTGGGTACAGCTCAGCTCATTAAATATGAAAGAGAATTTGCATGAATCGAGATACCACACTAGAACGGTCTTAAAAGAAGGTGACCAAGGCATTTTTTTCAACAGAAAATGTTAGAGTCCAAGGTAGAACTTCAGACAATACCAAAGAGTAATGAAATATGTGACCGGACACCTTTAAACTATAAACTGAATTCAACACATATGCCAAGGAAAGAACAGTAAGAGAGTGTGTGTGTGTGTGTGTGTGTGTGTGTGTGTGTGTGTGTGTGTGTGTGTCGTGTGTTGTGTGTGTGTTGTCTGTGTCTGTGTCTGTGTCTTGTCTGTTGTCGTTCTGCTGTCTGTCTGTCTGTCTGTCTGTCTGTCTGTCTGTAGGTAGAGGCATGACTCAGCTCTAAAGAGAAACAGGGAAGCACTGGCCACTGAACTCAACCTCTGGGAGGGTTACCTGCAGAAGGTACTGTAGTGTGTGTGTATAGTTTTTAAAGGGAAAATTGGCCACCTTTAATGTGGATTTCCAATCAGTACTGATTGTATGTGTGCAGTAGTCAATTGAAGGAACAAATTTCCCTGTGTTTGCTATATTTACTGAGAAAGTGACTTCTCCAGGTCTTGGAGCTGTGGCAGCTGTGCCTACATGTACCAGGATGCATTGTGCGCTATCGACGAGTGCATAAGCCTTCTGAAATAAACGATTCAAAGATGTGAAAATATGCCGGCAAAATAAGTTAAAAAAAAAACAGCTTGAATGCCGCATTGGAGTACAACAATTTATGCAGAGGTTATGTGTTTACCTACATATACAGTACATACTAGACAGTCCCTTCTGGTTTTTGCAGACTTTTTTTGAGATTGTTGCGGACCAAAATGCCTGATGTTGCGGGAGCTTTTGTAAAAGATTGCGATAAAAGTTGCTATGTTTTTTGTATGTTTGTTGCAATAAATTTGCGGGAGACAGAGAAAGTTGCAAAAAAGTTGTGATTTTTTTGTTATTGTTGTATAGTTCTTTAAAAAATAAAAACGAATTGTTTTGGGTAAAATAAAAGTACTCTAGGCTGAGTTTTCCTAGTAACCTCACCAAAAAGGCTCAGGATGCTGCAAATGTTGGTATGTTATGAAAATGGCCGTTGGATTTAAGACAAAAAAATAATAATTTATTGAATGAATCAAATTTAAACATGTCTGTCAGTGGCTTGTTGAGTTTTACCTTGTTAGTTAATTTCCTGTCCTCGCCTGCGACACATTCATACTGTTTGATAAAGGATTTATTGGACTTTAAATTAACATTGCACTTACAATAATAAGCTGTCCTCAATTTAGGTCATGCTGTAGGTCTCATCTCTGCTTCAGAGACATCATAGTGAAAAATCATTACAGCACACGTTGATGTTAAAATGTATACAGGTTGGTAGGACGGTCTGAAATGTTTTGCACCATCTTTCACTGTAGGTTTTGTTGGTTAATGTGAGATGTTCAAGTCACACGTGTCTCGTTACGCAGTGAAATGAATATGGCCCCTTACGTGTGACGTCAACCCGTTCTCACTCACGCTTGGTCATTGTTTCTCAGTCACGTATTGATACAAAGTCTGTGGGACTGCTGGTATTGGTTTAAGTCGCAGGAAAACTCTGGTCACTGGTGAAATTTGCGAAAAAGTTGCGGTGATTGGTCAAAATTGGGAGTCACAACAAAGTCACGTGATTGGTTGAATTTGCGTAAATTGGCGCAATGGCGACATAGCAAATCCTGGAGGGACTGACTAGAGATTTCTTTGCACACACACACACACACACACACACTCTGCATACAGTGGCGCATTAAACATGCTTTATTTTTCAACCTTTTTCATTCAAGCTGGGCCCTGGCTCTCACCTTGCAGGACCCTTCTTCTCTCTGGCAGATGTGACTGTTTTTCCGACTGTTGCTACTCTTTTCAGATTTGGGTATGTGGGAGAAGGCTGTTTCATTTTCTAGATGTCACATGAACAAAATAAGTGATGTTATGCTTGACATTATAGTTCAAAGGTGTCTTATCTTCTTTTCTTAAGGCTGTCTGCTGAGCGTTACCCTAACCTTGGAGAGTATTATGCTCTGTTGAAAGAGCGGCCCAGCATCAAAGCCAGCTGGCCTCCTCACTGGCTGGAGAATCCCAAGGGACAAGACACATTAAAAGACATTTGAGATCCACACACACACTTTACATCTAGTTTGCTACAATGCTTTTTCCCCTTTTATTTAACATGGTTTCAGTTCACACTTTAATAAACCTCCTTTTAGTTCTCCTAACAAAAAAAAGAAAATGTTGAGTTTGCCACTATGTTCTAGATATTTTAGTGTTACAAGGCCAGTCAGATGCTTCTTATTAGCATTTTTAGTTAGTTTAAATGTTTTTGTCAATCATGCGCCTGTCAAATCTTGGACAAAGACCAGTTGATAAACAGGTTATAATAAACTGAAAGATGTTTGCAGGGCAAAAGGACGCAGGCAGAATGTTCCATTGTGATATTGTATGAAGCAGCTTTTGTTGCTGAGATACATTGTGTGTGATATGAATGTCTGTTGACTAGCAATGGAACATAAGTTTCATTCAGTCTTCCTATGAAGTCAGTTGTTTCTTGTACTAAAAACAAAACCTCCAATCCAGCAAACATGTCTTGTAGGTTCTCTTTTTACACACTGCATTGTAAACCAGTATGTTGGCAATACAATTTTACTGTATTTTAGCATAGGCCAAATAAAACCCAAGGTGTCATTGACTGAGAATAAAACGTGTATTTAAGTTGGCTTACTGTTACTGGACACAACATTGCATGAACCCCAATGTTCAGGTCAAGTCTAGATTTCTAATCAGTCTCAATGACCATGTTGGCATGAAAAGTAGTTTTATTGTTTAAATGGCCATGCCTAAACTGGTTTTTCTCTGCACAAAGGTAAGTGAAGTGCCCTGTGTTAGCATGACTTGGCACATTTAAGGTTAGTCCAGTTACATAAAATATAAATTATTTAACATTTGACGTAGCTTTCACAGGCATTAATTTAGACAGCCACAACAGCTGTACTATATGTTGTACCATATGTTCTTTGACACTTTAATAAAAAACAGACATGCATCTGCTAGGGGATAGGTGTTTTTACATGCTTATAAACTTGGCATCAGATCCTGCATACTAATAAATATATAGTAGCATTTCAGCCTGATGTGTATCAGTGGACCAAGTATAACCCTAGAACAGAGACGAGTTTCACAGCAATGGATCGAGAAAATTAATATCTATAAATGTCTCATAGACTGTATGTACATTCTGTACTTTACAAGGAGTAAAGGGGAACCACAGGACCTGTGTAAAGTGACATCCTGTTCTCTGACTTGACCCTTTTATCTGACGCTTTCTGTTGAATGTTCTGGATATTTTTCTAGGCCTGTGCTTAATTTTGGTTCTGTGGACTTGGCTCTTCCCTGTTTTGCATCATCAGCTGATGATATTAGAAGCGGTTGGTATTTTACTTGGAAGAGATGGAAGAAGTATCATGGGGCTGGTTTATCTAAGCAACAGTCTGTGCAACATGAATAATGCAATGCTTCTCAGTTCAAAAGTTCACACACGGAGAATACTCAACTGTTTACTGTGATAACTATGGAAACATGTATGTGATTAAATTGCATCTTACTGGAAAAGTAAAAAAAAAAAACTGGATAATGCTGATCACATGTTGGCAATCAACCTACTTTTTTTCCCGATTGAACTACAGTCTGCACTACCAACACTCACGTGAGCTAAACGGTTCACATCAGCTGCAAAACTCATTCCAAGCAACACAACTCTTAACACACTCTTAACAAGCTCAGTGCAGCCAAACACTGCACAATCCCCACTGAGATAGCATACACTGTCACTCAGAACACACAGAGTAACAACACTAGCGTCAAACAAATTTTCTCATTTTTTCATCTTTGTACAATTTGAGTGACTTCATACTACTTAATTATCTTTAAAGAACAGATATAGATGTTATGTAATACACCAATTTTCACGTAAGGTAAACAAGAAGGAATTAAAATCAGAAATTTGCCTCTAGTAATTTATGGAATTACTGCAAACTAAAAGTGCACAGCAGTAACAAAGAATATTTCTATCTCATCTTGTGCACTGGCTTATCTTCAAGGTCATGCCGTATGAACTGAGCTTTTAACACCATAGACAGTCTGATGCTCACATTCACACACACAACTCATTATCTTACACACACACCATACACTCCCGCCCCGTATCCGTCTGACTGCATCATCTCTAAATACTAATGAATGTGGTGTTTCCGTTGCTTTCACCTCCATTACATTCTAAAAAAACGTTAAGAACACAGTTTTACTATAGTAAAGGTAGTGTTTTTCACATTTAGTTTTTTTTATAACATGTTGGTATCTTTGCTCTTTTATCTGTTTCTCTCAAACAATACAGTGTATACTTATTTGTAGTTCTTATTTGGTGTTTGTATACAGAAAATGTATATGTTCAATAAGTAGTCTAAAACAAGACACCTGCTTAGTCTTTCAGCTAAAATTACAATCATCAGTGTTTGAAAAGCACCAGACGGAAATCTATTCTGTTTTGAGTGTGTGGTTAACAGTTGTGACAACAGTGTGTTAGCATTTGAACAAAGTGCTGTAAATCCACAGTGTTGTGCAGGTCGTGGTTAAAGCCATGGCATAAGTGTGTAGAGATTTGTTAAAGCAATGAAAAACGAACTAGAGTTTGGTCCACATGAACTGCTGCTATGCAGACTGTAGTTAGTTGTGCATGTGACTCAAGTTATGCCCACTGTTGTTTAGCAATCGGAAAAAAACTGTAATGTTATTCCAAAACACAAAATAGAGGCATTTTAAGCCAAATTTTAATGTAATTTTTATTTTAGAAACATCATACCTGAACAAAAATGTCCACATGTAACTATCTGGGGGTTAAAATATATGTGTACGTATATGTACCAGAGAACTCCATCTTCCAACTTCTACATTAAAAAGAAAAACTACAGCCTGTATTTTGTGGCCTGCAGTCATTCAATCAGCCTTTCTTCACACAGCGGAAACAGCCCACTCTCTTTTCCGTGGACACCCTGTGTACACAGGATACAAACCAACGTATTAAATTTCAAGTCATGCATGTAGAGCAAAACCTGGCATATCGGCCAACATGACCAAATATGTAAAAACAAAAGTTATATTGTAAACACCATTGCTTTTTGTCCTTCATAATATGCTTTGTCAACAAAAACTGTTTATGTCATGCTAGTCAAGCAAAATGAAGCTGATGAACTGATCATGCGCTCATAGGAGCACACTGATGAAGATGGGGGGGGGGAAGAGAGGTAAAAATTTTAGAATGGAGATGAAACGATATGAAGGGGTGGAATGTCACCAGTGCATTCACGCAAAAGCCACACACCACTTCAGACTAAAAGGTCTGATTGAGTTGTTGAAATATGAAGAAAATATTATTCAATCCTTTTTGTCAACCTCTTCGGATAATATTCAAATAATACTGGTCAGCAGTTCTAGTGCTGGAAGGAACAGGCTTCAGCAAAACCATGTCTTTCCATGTGATTTCTGCAGCTTTCTTTCATGCGACAAGTTGTCTCTTGATTACAACTGCAGACCACAGACAGCAGAA
>NC_045746.1:12827588-12834480 GCF_008692095.1 Etheostoma spectabile
CAAACTGTGTCAAAATGCATATTGATACACAAGTTCTGCAGTTCAAAGATTCAATCAGAGAAAGAGGCACAAAGAAACCACAATATTTATATATTTATATATATATGTATACAAGGTGACTAATAGTGGGTGCTCATGTAATGTAAATGTCACGTTCAAGGGATAAATTAGATAGGTGGTGTCTATTACAATCAGTTGTGCCTTTGTTGTTTGGTTTTATTGCCTGTGCCAGAGCTGGTTTTCCCTGTGTGTGCAGGGGTGAGTGAAAAGTGCTGAGTCACTGTGAGTTTTCAATGGTCTAATTTCAGGATGCCATAAACACACAACACGAAATAGTGAAGTCAATCAATGCAGGAGTAGATTGAAATCAAAACAATATCCCAAGATCATATTGATAAGCCATGTTTCAATCTTTTTTGTCAAACTCTTTGGATAATATTCAAATAATACTGGTCAGTAGTTCTAGTGCTGGAAGGAACAGGCTTCAGCAAAACTATGTCTTTCAATGTGATTTCTGCAGCTTTCTTTCATGCAACTGTTGTCTTTTAATTGCAACTGCAGACCACAGACAGCAGAAACGGTGATTGCAAACTGTGTCAAAATGCATATTGACACACAACTTCTGCAGTTCAAAGATTGAATCAGAGAAAGAGGCACAAAGAAAAAGAGAAATATATATATACATATATATACACAATGTGAATAATAGTGGGTGCTCATGTAATGTAAATGTCACGTTCAAGGGATAAATTAGATAGGTGGTGTCTATTACAATCAGTTGTGCCTTTGTTGTTTGGTTTTATTGCCTGTGCCAGAGCTGGTTTTCCTTGTGTGTACAGGGGTGAGTGAAAAGTGCTGAGTCACTGTGAGTTTTCAATAGTCAAATTTCAGGATGCCATAAACACACAACAGGAAATAGTGAAGTCAATCAATGCAGGAGTAGATTGAAATCAAAACAATATCCCAAGATTATATTGATAAGCCATGTTTGTTGGCATGCTATAGTAAAACTACTATTTAATAATAGAAAGTTCTTACTGTACTTCAGTAAATAGGGCAATTGGTAATTACAATTCCAGTGTATGCTATAGATGTTATTAGTATAAGTCACAATCAGTGCACAAACATGATTTTGTCAGTAATATTTCATTGTTGGGTTCATGTTTTTTCCCTTCCTTTTTCCCCTTATGTAATGGTCTGCGTGTCTGAGATCAAAGAGTAAAGCAAGATAAGTCCCTCCTCCCTATACGTGACTTCTCATGCCTATGGATATAAGCAGCTAGAGTCATAATTCACATTCAACTAGTTTAAAGCAGTTACTGAAATATGCAAACTTTAAATATGTGTTAATTTAAAGTCTGCATATTTCATGCTGCCTTGACTTAACAGAATGAGGGTTGAACATGCCTGGCTAGGGTGTGAACCATCTCAACTGTCTTGAGTCACAGTTCTTTGGCTAAAACACAAAAAAGGGGATGGGACTGAATCCCACCAATCCGGATGCAAAAGGCTGGAGCTTGTTATAAAACCAGGCATCTGCTACGCTTCTGCTTCACTCCTCGCTTCTTCCACCACTCACAACCGCAAGTGCTGTCAGGTGTAGCAGTCGACTCTAAAATTATGGCCAAGGAAATGACTCTTCTGTGGGGCTCCGGCTCTCCTCCCTGCTGGAGGGTGCAGATTGCTCTGGAAGAGAAGAATTTGCAGGGCTACAACCAAAAACTGCTCTCCTTTGAGAAAGGGGAGCACAAGTCTAAGGAAGTCATGGACATGAATCCCAGAGGACAAGTAAGTTCACTTTAAACATTACCTAGAAATAATATAAATCCTCTTATAGTGCCAAGTCTGCTTTTCTTCTTGATATGCACACATGTATATTCCTTTTAGTTATCAAAATAATGTTAACAATTTCATTCCATTCTATCTTTCTCAAAGCTTCCTGCCTTCAAGCATAAAAGCTATGTCCTGAATGAGTCCTGCGCTGCCTGCATCTACCTGGAGGTAAGAACCTGGCCAAAATGTTAAACTAAAGCCCTAGTTAAACTTTAATGGAAACATATTCAACCAAGGAGTTCATAAGTAGGAGGGCTTATTGTGCAGAAGGAAAGACACCCTACACTATAGAGTGAAAGAAACCGGAGCCCCATGCAGCTGTGTTCACAATAGCTGCTTTTTTTCATGTCTCCAACAACAGAGCCAGTTCAAGTCCCAGGGAAACAAGCTGATCCCTGACTGCCCAGCTGAGCAAGCACTGATGTACCAGCGCATATTTGAGAGTCTCACACTCAACCAGAAAATGGGTAGGTTATTCCTAACATGCAAAGCTAAGTATTATAATATAATATTATATTAAAGTATTTTACAGTTGCTTTGCAAACCAAGGTATAGCTGTTGTAAATCCTGCAAATTAATATTCCTAAATTGTCACATTTAAACCACTTGGATTTAAAGCCTAACCAAGTTACTACAACTTTATGACTTAGCTGATGTTTTTGCCGTTTAGAGGTCTGCCTTACGGGACTTTGAACTAGGTTGCTCTTGGCAACATACTGTACACTGAACTGCCACCGTTAAACCTGTGAGACTTCATATCTTCAGTTGTTGTCCACAGAGGGAGCTCAACAAGAGACCTAAAACACTGCACTAATGAGCTCTGCATTCACATAATTAAGCCTTGGCAGCATGCATTTAAGTAGATGTAGTGCCCCCTTAAAAAAGGTAGTGATGTTGAAAGGTCATAATAATCCCACAAAGGATCACATGCTCAGAGTAGCTTGCATGCAAAACCTAAGTCATGAGACGCCAATACATTTTTGGGGAGGGGTGCAAAGAGAAGAAATTCCCAGTTCATTTCGATTAACTTGTGCATTATCATAAATACAGTTAAGTATTTTCTAAGTAGGCTGCTCCAAACTTTATGTGAGCCACTTTTTTTTTTTTACTATCATCAGTTTGAAACTGATGTTATGTAACAATGTCCCGACTAACCCCACCCTCAACTGCCAGGATAATGGCAGCAATTAGTCTGTGGGAGTTGATGTTGTACAATGAGTGAATACTTCCGAGAGCAGCAGTGATGACTGAATGCTTGTTTTTAAATTTAATAGCGGATGTTATCTACTACACGTGGAAGGTCCCTGAGCCAGAGAGACACGACTCTGCCCTAAAGAGAAACAAAGAGACTCTGAGTGCTGAGATCAAGCTGTGGGAGGGATACCTGCAGGTAAACCTGGAGATTGTAAAATAATTGTATGTATGTAAGCACACAAGAAAAAAACAATTTTAATAGATGGGAAACATGCTGAGGATTTGTTGAACTAAAACCGCAATTAGATGTTGGTTAAAAGGAATGTTCTTTTGGTAGATACCTTTTTTATTTACTTATTTTCAGAGTTTAATAATTAGATTGATACCATCTAACTGTCAGCTGAAAAGCTAATAAGTGTACTTCCCAATACGTGGAACAATTTCTTCAAAGGCACCTATTATGTAGTTTAGCTAGCCACTATACAGTAGCTAGCTAAAATACATCCATCACAATTAACATTTTATGTTGAATTCAAATTGTTAATGGAGATAATATCAAATGAATACAGCCCTGTTTGAATATGTTCCGATCTGCCCACCAGCATATTAATGTAGTACTCATTGTATCTGTCTTCTAGGCAACCGGACCTTTCCTGGCAGGAAAGAACTTTTCACTGGCTGATGTGACAGTTTATCCATCCATTGCTTATATCTTCCGTTTTGGGTATGTGGATTTAATGACTGGAAATGACTTTAAACTGTGGGACCAAATAAATGCATAAATTACCAAGAACCAATATGTTTGAAATTTAAAGTTCACCAACCTTTCTACCTTCTATAGGCTATGTGAAGAGCGTTACCCTAAACTGGCAGCTTACTATAACTCTCTGAAGAGCAGACCCAGCATCAAAACCACCTGGCCTCCTACCTGGTTGGAGTCCCAGGGATCGGACATGCTGAAAGACATCTGAGAATCAAATGTGTTATATGTAACTTCTACTTGCATTGCACTACTCTAGCCTACAGCATTTTTATTATACTTAGCAATATGCATTTGCTGTTACTGTGTTAACTTGTATTAACATTAATGTGTTTGTGACTTAAACAGCTGATTCTTTTGGGGTTGTAAAGAAACAATAAAAAAAAGTACTTTCAGCTTTGCGTGCGTGTTCATTTTTTTTGGTTAAAAAACAACAGTTTCTCATACTGCCCATTGTATTACTGCAGCTCCTCAGCCTGAAATGCTCTGCCTGAGTAGGCTACTTGGCTGGCCGTCCTGAAAAGCCCAGTCTTCTCTGATTGGTCAGCTGACCCACTCTCTCGGTGGGCTGTGCTTGCTCAGGCAGAAACAATCAATTCATCACAATTGAAAATGTGCTGTCTGTCGGCGTGAAAGCCCCTTTTGGAGTGAAATGTGGAAATTTAAAATGCATAATAGGGGCTCGTGGAAGGTCCGTGTCTAGAGAGCCATATTTTAACCCATATTTGACTGCTATCTGTTTTTACAAAGGTCTGTGCAATGGTGTTAAAGGGATAGTGGGGATGTTTTAAAGTATTTATATTCGGTACTTATCCATAGAGTATTTCTTACATTGGATGGTGACTGGCATAGTCCCAGTTTGGAGAGGCAGGCAGAATACAGACTGCAGAATTTGTTTTGCCACCTATAACAAAAAATATATTAGGTGTACACTATGTTTAGAACATTTCACTGCTTTACCGTGTCTGCCCTTTCCTTTCCACATCATTTTCCCCTTTTGGCTGCTTAGTCTCCCCCTGCAAAAGTTCTTTACAGGCTACTTTGGTTCATGAAGGCCTCCACGTCTTCAGTGAATCGCATTTTGTCATCCCGGTCAAAATCACTTATTCCATAAACCATGGAGAGTGAGACACAAACATCTGATCTGCTGCAGAAATACGAAAGTTGACAGTTGAGAAAGTGTAGTGCAAAAAGAAAAGGCTATTTGACGGAAAGGTAAAGCGGTAAAACTTTTCTAAACCTAGCATACACCTAAAACTTTAGTGCATAGCTTTTGTTTAGCATTGTGTGCGCAGCCACATGATACAAGCCTTTGGGGATCGCCACCCATCCTCCACGCAGTTGATAGTGTTTATATTTTTAATTAAGGAGGACATGGAGGATTAAAAAAACCTATTTGACTCTTCAGAAGAGGTCATTATCTTGCCATTTTTATGTTCTCTTCCTCTCTAAAGCATAAGACAGCTGTTGTCTTTTCTGAGCGGTGATGTAAAACGCATCACTCGAGCTGCTGCACACGAATGTTGCCGGACTACACTATTTTGTAAACGGCCATACTGAGAAATAGAGTTTTGTGGAGCTCATAGGCATAATTAGCTTTGTAACAACTCATTTTGGCAATGGCTTGAATGCAACAAATGTTCATTGGTATGAAGTAGTCACACAATACAGCTTGAAACTGATATATATCAGTTTATATATATATATTTATTTTTAGGTGGCTAAAATAAGTTTTTTTCTGTTGGCCACTTTAACAGCAGTAGGCCTTCAGCTTGGCTAACTGTGTCTGTTTCTCCAAACTGGGGGCATGCCGACGGACATCTACTTTAGGTAATACACTGACTATGGATAAGTACCTCATACAAGCCCACTCCAAAATACTAAAATGCTGTCAGCTACTTTAATTATTTTGGACCCACAATGCATTGTCATTTACAACTAAACTTTGTAAAATGTCAGAACAAGAAGTAGGCTAACTAAAAAATTGTACAGACATTTGTTACAGTGCATCCCTTTTAAAACATAACTGTAGGTTTTTACACCAAGATATTTTGACCATAGGCATCAAATCTGGTCTTTCACAAGGAGTTTGAAGTTTCAACAGCAGAGGCTGCTAAACTCAATTAATGCCACGGAAGTGTCCAGGCAGCTGTCAACTTGGTCTTCCATGGTTCGTCACGTGCAGATCAACAGGTGCCACATACGATGCCCCCCTACGTGCCTTCGTTAAGGATGTTAACACCTCGGCCCAACAGCTACTACATACAACACCCGTATGTATCTTCAGCTGTGTTTCATGCTGGAAAGAATTATTTAAAGATGCAGCAACCTGAGAAATTTAAAAAAGATTTTGTCAGCTGAATTGACAGTATTTTGAATACTGAACAGTGCGTAATCGCAGGACCACTGCCCTCCCTCTGTTTTGGCAATATAAAGTTTAGCTAATTAAGGAAACTGCACATCTAACTTATGGGCTTTTGCGTTACCAAAAACATTTCCTATGTGGACAATTTCACCACTTTCCAGCACGGAACTGACCTCTTTAAATGTGATCGCCTCCATCTTAATCATGCATTACCCTGTTATTACCTCGATAATTACATGTTATTACCTATATATTACCTTTTTATTTTCGTACTATTACCACACTATTACCATGTTATTACCGTGGTGGAATTTAAAGTGCTACCACAATCTCAACAACCATAGACCATATTCAAATTGCCATGTCTGTTGAAGATGTCCTGCGAAACAGTGAATTGTGGACCCAAATGCAGAGACAGATGGGAATGTTGAATGTTGAGACTCTGCCCATGTCCGGAGGAACTATGGGTGCGTATATTTTATATTTAATTAAAAAAACTAAACAAAAACATTTATTTTTAATAAACTGATTATTAATGTATACCTAAACACAGTTCATTAGAAATTAAATGTAATACATTTTATAATTTGGTAACTAAGAGACAAAAACATAATTTGATTAGAATGAATCTTCCGAGGCACGCTGCGTGCCTCTGACGCTGATGAGTGAAGAGAGATGTGGGAACTTACAAACAATGTACAAACATTTGCCATGGCACAAAAGCGCATTTTGGATTTCTT
>NC_045746.1:12834490-12834952 GCF_008692095.1 Etheostoma spectabile
CCACAGGCTAAAAAGCCTAAAAGATCGGAGGCAGAAAGCTCAGCAACTGTAACCGAAAGAAGTAGCAGCAGCACCTCTCCACCTCCACACTCCCAGAGCAACTTGCTAGCAACAGACGACCAGGCAACTAATGTTGTTAGCCAAGCTAGCAGCCTCTCTCCACCTCCAGACTCCCAGAGCGACCTGCTAGCAACAGACTACCAGGCAACTAATGTTGTTAGCCAAGCTAGCAGCACCTCATCTCCACACTCCCAGAGCGACCCTGCTAGCAACAGATGACCAGGCAGCTAATGTTGTTAGCCAACCTAGGAGGACCTCTCCACCTCCACACTCCCACAGCGACCCTGCTAGCAACAGACGACCAGGCAGCTAATGTTTTTAGCCAAGCTAGCAGTACCTCTCCACCTCCAAACTCCCAGAGCGACCTGCCAGCAACAGACGACCAGGCAGCTAATGTTGTTA
>NC_045746.1:12834962-12850465 GCF_008692095.1 Etheostoma spectabile
CTAGCAGCACCTCTCCACCTCTACACTCCCAGAGCAACCTGCTAGCAACAGACAACCAGGCAGTGTTGGGAATTCCACTTGGAGGGTCCAAACGTCGGGACTCAATTAGCTAAGGAATCACTCTAGCTTTGATTATGTATACCAAAATGATTTATTAATAAAACAGAGCAATGCATTCCGGACAGAAAATACGTGCACGGACCTGAATGGAACATGACTAGCTCAGAGGTTCTCAAAAAGGCCCTCTAACAATGGCGTACCCTGCCTTATAAGGGGTTCTCTTTAAGGAGCCCTATTGGTTAAATGCGTCACTGGGCGGGTCATATCGCCTTAGCAACAGTATTTCTATTGGCTGGGTGGGCGCGACTTCCTGTTTACATTCTTCGGCAATGTGTGGGTGTGTGTGTGTGTGTGTGTGTGTGTTGGGGGTCTTTCCTGTGGAAGACCCCTTTGTTCTCCTCCATTGTTAATGAGCACATGGCTTCTAGCCTTACTCTGTGTGTTGTCTTCCTGCTAGTCGTGGCTAATGCTTAACAATAAGATGTCGCTCCCACCTGGATGCCAAGTACAAGTAACAATATACTTCTCTTTCATTCAGTGTCTGACATGAGTTTTGTTTCATTAACTTATGCATAAGTTCATTCACAGTGTCTAAATATGATAACAATACCTGAGTACAATTTCTCACAATAATCACAATACCTGAGTATAATTTCCCACCACTCCCCTATATCTGAATATAATTTCCCACAGCAGCTAATGTTGTTAGCCAAGCTAGCAGCATCTGGGCAGCCGCACAGGGAATTCAGTGCTGCAGCCTCGGGGTCACACTT
This sequence comes from Etheostoma spectabile, assembly GCF_008692095.1. Lineage (NCBI taxonomy): Eukaryota > Metazoa > Chordata > Actinopteri > Perciformes > Percidae > Etheostoma > Etheostoma spectabile. The sequence continues at coordinate 12,835,796 of NC_045746.1, forward strand.
TTCCTGGTAGACGTTCTGGAGATGAGGATTTTTTGTGTTTTTTGTGTTATGACCAACTCAAGGTAAGAATGCTGGTTTATTTTTAAGCTGCCGTCGTGCAGTAAATCAGCATCAACTGTTCAGTAACAGTTCAGCTGAAAATGTATACGATTTATTAGAGATAATTGTGTTTATCACAAAGCCTTCTTGTAAAGCCTTCTTATTGGAAAACCAGAAAGAGGTCACACTTAAATTTAATTATCCTACCATATAGTTATAAAATGATTAAGCCCTGTTAAGAACCGTTGATACATGCTCAATATCTTTATGCCTTAAATTTGCTATTGCAGTGTTACAAAAACTTAAAGCTGCATTTCTCTATTTCATTGTTTGTGTCAGGACTGACTGGCTTGCTTCTCTTTCATTTGATTTAATATAATTCAGTGATGTGTTTCTTCTGTGCCATTGTGGCAGCCGTGTGCCTATATCCTGTGTTACCCGTGCCTAGTTGGTTCTCTCTTGTATTATGGACTTTCTTCTTGTTTTTTTGCTCGGTGAGCGTGTAGATGTGTTCCAGTGTTTGACACCACAAAGTGCCTTTGTTTTAATAAAGAGTCTTTATCTCGGAACAGTGGGCCTATGGGTAAGAAAGAAATGTATATTTGGTTGAATAGTGATAACAGTCTTATTATTTTCTGGTGTTTCCGGGTCAGTAGTCTATGGCAGGCTAATTATTGTCTTGGAGAGGCTATTTATAATGAATTGAATCTCTACATAGCTCAATAAATTGTGATGGATGCAGCTAGGTGCGTGGTGGCTGAAAACTTCACATCTGTATGAAGATGACACAGTGCTGTATCTTGTTGCTGATTCTGTTTGTCTAGCAGTTGAAATTCCTTTAATAATCTGCAAGAGGCTCTTTAAGACCAAAGACTTGTACTAAACGCTGACAAAACAAAGTTTATGCTTTTTTTACAGATTATTCTAGCCTAAATATTTCCACAATGAACGGACCTCCGATGGAGAGAGTCATAGAACATATATATACTGGCATCTGGATTGATGAAAAGTTGTCCTTCAAATTTCACTTAGAGAACTTGTGTGCAGACTCAGACAAACAAACAAAAAAAAGGCATATTTCCCATGTTTTTTAGGCTTAACTTATTTTTTATTAGATCTAGGTTCTTGTTGAGGGTTGTTTTCTTTTTGTCTTGGACTATAGTGATGTGATTTATATTAATGCATCATCTTCAACTCTTAAATTTCTGGACTCAGTCTATCTCTCCACCTTGAAAGTCATACCTATGGTACACATTATTTTATATAAGTATTGGGTGGTTTTCTCTCCAAGAAAGATGTGATACTCACTGGTAAGTCTTTAACTATTTAAAAGGCTCTTATTCGAAAACTGCCATCTTCCCATAAAGAACTTCTCTTTTACTCAGAGGGCTATTATTAGACTCCTAGAACAAATTAGAGAACTTTCTTAAAATCAACTCAGTTGAGCCTTTTGGACAATTTAGAAATCTGGTTTTAAAACTGCAAACATCTACTTGTTACTACTTTTACATAATTGTATTTTCTTTTTTATCCCTATTATCCTACTCTATTTATCAAATAATTTTCTAATTCTGATTTTTTTATGTTCTTTCTATATTTCTTATGATTGTACTTTCTGTGTTGTTGTACTGTTTTTTTTGTATTTGTTTTTCTAATCTACTCATTGACTTTGAAAATGATCTCTTGATCTGCTAAGGAACTCCGGTGAAACTGATTGTTTACTGTTCTAAATTAATGTGCAACATAAATATTGTGATAAAAATAAATAATAATTAAATGAAAAAGTAAAACTGAATATCTTATATACCATTTTAGGTTCCCGATATTGATTCTGTGTATCGGCCAATACTAAGTACTGATCCGATACCAGTGTGTCATACATTTTATTATGTTTTAACAGCTGTACACTACTATCCCTGTATGGATGCAATAGGATTTCTATCTTTGTTGTACGGCCTGGCTGAGGTTAGACTTTTTGTTAAACATGAACAAACACAAAAGAAGAATGCTTAGAACTTTCTTTTATTATCCAGTTTGACATTCAGTCATAATGGAAAAAGAACATAAATAAACTACTTTGTAGTAGATTTCCTTTTAGGCTAAATTACGTGGTATCAGATCAGTGCATAAACTTCAGTACTTTCTGATACTGATACAAGCATTTTAGGCAGTATCTGAGGCTTTACCATAACTGGTATGGGAACATCTCTGGTTCCAGTATTGAGTGTAGTCCTTCAGTGACTCATACTCTGAACACCACAGGATGGCGCTAACACAAAAGCTGCAAGAAGGAAGAACTTATACTTTGTTTCACAGCAATCCTCTCTCATCGTGCTCAATGTTCAACTCGTTTCTTCAGGCTGCAGCCAAAAATACACATGGATTACCATTTGTTTGTGAAAGTTGTTATTGATTTGGGGACAATGACATGGCTGGATAGCTAGCTTGTCTTGTTTTTAAACATATTGTTCCGTGTGTGTGTGTGTGTGTGTGTGTGTGTGTGTGGGGGGGGGGGTTCTGGTGTGTGTGTGTGTGTGTGGTGGGGGGGGGGTCTGGTGTGCTGGAGTCAGGAGACTAGCCCATCTAGATCTGCTATATACCCAGTTCCTCCCTCTACCAAGCACCAGATTGTAGACAAACCTTACCAGTCAGTCATGATTCCAGCCAGTTGAGTTCCCCCCTCTCTCTCAGTTCTGTGTCCTGCATTTGGTTTCCACAAAGTTTTGCCTTCACAGCAAAGCTCCAAGTAGCAAATCAGCAAAATATCTCTGGAGTTTTTATGAGATTTCCGTTGAGGTTGTCCCTGTTTTCCCTTGATTCCTGCACCTATGTAGTTTTAACAGCAGAGGTCACTAAACTACATGTAACCACTGCTGATCTTACTATCTTGAGTCCAGTCTGTTTATATATATATATATATACAGTTATATATACAGTATACGGTTATACCTTCATTTTTACGCAGCCACAAACATACAGCATTACTGTGCAAAAGCTTTCTTCCTTGTCCACAATAATTGCAAGCCAACGTGTTCATATACGCATGTTGAAAAGATAAGATAGATTTATCTGTCTTAGTGTGGGTGTAGACAGAGGTTTAAGCCATCATAGCAATGGTAGGTAAATAGTGGTACACAAATCTGGCCCTCCAACAAAAATATTTTGCCAATTTTGATAGCAATATAAATAATATAAGCTCAAGGAACATGTTCATTCTGATTAATAGGACAGCCATAAACAATGCATCCATTATTTATTAGTACTCAGAGGCCATTGTCTACTGTAGCAACACTTTTCATTTAAATTCATTTGATAAAAGGGCATATTTTTACAAAAAATTGATTCCATAATTAATTATTTTGTGTTCTAGGTGCATATGCCATCTAAAGCGTATCATCAACATTTCTGCTACTTCTAAAATTACCATACTGACCAGTGTTGTGTGTCTGGACTGGGCACAGAGACAGAAAACTACATAGGTACAGGACTCAAGGTAAAACTACAGGGACAACCTCAACGGAAATTTCATAAAGACCACAGAGCTATTTTGCTGATTTGCTACTTGGAGCTTTGCTGTTAAGGCAAAACTTTGTGGAAACCAAATGCAGGACACAGAACTGGGAGAGAGGGGGGAACTCAATTGGCTGGAATCATGACTGACTGAGTGTGTGTGTGAGGCGAGGGTGTACATACGGCATAGACCGAGGTTGTGGTCCAAACTGAAAGAGGAAAAGATGCAGGGAGAAAGCAGAAGTGAGAGGAAAAAAAGTGTCTGTAATTAATTAGGAAGTGAGAAGTGAGAGAGAATTCTCCTCTGACATGTTAATAAACTTACTCATGTAGTCGTGCTGAATCTTTTATTGGATTGTGTGCAGTTTTGACAGCAGAGGTCACTAAACTACATGTAACCACTGCTGAGCTCCATTCTGTTTTCAAATATATTCACAGCTAAGACCCCAAAAAGACATGTTCAAGAGGTTTACAACCCCTTTTATCAGCCCAGCAAAAAAAGCTAATACTGATTTTATATATATATATATATATATATATATATATATATATATATATATATATATTATACATATATACATCTTTCTATATATTATAGTTATATATACAGTATACGGTTGCCTTCATTTTTACGCAGCCACAAACATACATCATTACTGTGCAAAAGCTTTCTTCCTTGTCCACAATAATTGCAAGCCAACGTGTTTATTTACGCAGGTTGAAAAGGTAAGATGGATTTATCTGTCTTAGTGTGGGTGTAGATAGAGGTTTAAGCCATCATAGCAATGGTATGCAAATAGTGGTACATAAATCTGGCCCTCCAACAAAAATATTTTGCCTATTTTGATAGCAATATAAATAATATAAGTTTAAGAAAAACTAGTATTAAAACAAACTGTTTTACAAATGCGTTTTATTCTTAAATAATTGAAAGAAAGATATATATATATATACTGTAGGCCTGTGTTTTCACTGTGCCTGTACAGCATTGGCCCCCATTAAACAGTGTTGGGAAAAAACTGGCCCGTTGCTTAACCTAAATGCTTATCCCTGCTTTTAAAAGTATTTTTTATTTGTGCCAAAAAGGTCGATACCAATGAGTAAAAAGCAACACGCACACCACCAATTAATTCCCCCGACTACATCTCTTGAAAGGTCCTTGTGACCAAAATGTCATCCGACCAAATAAACCAAATGCCGAGTTGACAAGTGTGTGCAGGAATTTTCTTCTTCTTTTTTTTTTTTTCTTTTTAAAAAAAGGTAATTTCTCTTTTTAAAAAAAAGGTAATTTTTCTTCGATGTGAATCCTAGCTAGATGCAGAGGTGTGCCCAACAGCCAGTTCTTCACCTATGTCTCTAGGAGTTTCTCTACGGCTGGTATCAGGGATATCTGTGCCTACATACATGCAAACATGCACACAAAAACTTAAAAGCTGCATTAGGTGACATTACACATTGCTAATACAGTACCAGAAACAACAGATACGACTCTGTCATGTTCTTGATAAAAGTGTAGTAGGAAATAAGTATTCATTAGTACTCAGAGGCCATTGTCTACTGTAGCAACACTTTTCATTTAAATTAATTTGATGAAAAGGGATATTTTTTACAAAAAACTGATCCCATAATTAATGATTTAGTGTTCTAGGTGCATATGCCATCTAAAGCATCAACATTTCTGCTACTTCTAAAATTACCATACTGAGCAGTGTCGTGTGTCTGGACTGGGCTCTACATACACGCACAGAGACAGAAACTGCATACAATCCAATAAAAGATTCAGCATGACTATATGAGTAAGTTTATTAACACATCAGAGGAGAATTCTCTCTCACTTCTCACTTCCTAATTCCAGACTCTTTTTTTCCTCTCACTTCTGCCTTCTCCCTGCATCTTTCCTTTTCAGTTGGACCACAACGTCGGTCTATGCCGTATGTACACCCTGCCTCAAACACACACACACCCACACAACACACACACACACACACACACACACACACACACACACACACACACACACACACCACAAAAACTCCTTTCTCCATCGTTCCCTCCCTCCTTCCTCTCTTCTCCCTCCAGCCTCCCCCTCCCCCCGTGGGAAACCAGTGCAGTGGATGTGGTTGTCCTTCCTGGAAGCTGTGGTGGTGACTCTGGCTCCTCAACTCAGAGGATAGAAAGTGCCAGCCAGCCTGTGTGTCTATGTTTGTGTGTTGTCTGCGGGCCTGTGTGTGTGTGTGTGTGTGTGTGTGTGTGTGTGTGTGTGTGTGTGTGTGTGTGTGTGTGGTGTGTGTGTGTGGTGTGGGTGTGTGTGTGTGTGTGTCGGCGCACACGCACCCTCCACAAACATTCCTCCAACGTGCCGTCCGTCCATCCGACCGCCGGCCAGCATCGCACGAGAGCCACGCCGCCACCGCGGTTCAGTCCTGACGCCAGCCCTAAAGACACACACACAGACACACACACACACACACACACACACACACAAGGCAGCAGGCACATGAGCCTGGCTTAAGCACACACTAGCACACTCACTCGAATAAACAATATGCACTTTGCGGAACACACACATTTTTAGACCGCAGACCACAGACATTGCATCCTGAAGTAGATCAAAGCGTTCTCCAGCAGTAAACACACACAAGGCTCTTCTCTGCTCTCTCATCCCCGCGGAGCCGTTTTGGTGAAGCACGGCACAATTATGCTGATCTTCTCGTTGCAACTGTCACTCATCATTGATCTTGTGCACCCTGTACGTGTTGGCCTGCTCTCAGTGATTTACACTATTTCTCTTCCTTTTTTTTCAAACTGTTGCAATCCCTCTCATCTGTCCTTAACCCTGTCTCCTGCCTCCCCACCACCCTGTTATTGAATGTCTACGCCAAATCAGTCACGCAACCACAGCCCTTCAGATCTTTTTCTTTGTTTTCCCCTCTCTCAGTCTCTCCATCCTCCCTCTCGCCCTCTTGTACTGTCTGTCCATTGTTGAGGAGACAGTGGCGCAGACAAACAGGGAGAGAAGATATCCGCTGGTGTACCACAAGATTGGAGAGAAAGAATGGCAGAGAGACAGCAGAGGAGAGGAAGATACATAGACTGATATGAGGGAAAAGTTAATTACAGGGTACTGCCAATTAGAGGGCAAAGTGATGGGTCTGTTTGCCTCGCCGCGGCATCCCAAAAACATCACCAGCTTCCACCATGTTTATCCTTCGCAGCCACAAGACCACAGCCATCGCTGGAGACAGCTTAGATACAGAGGGGGTTACGGCTGGAGAACATGCAAGCAGTGTTTGCAGACATTGCTAATATGGATAAGTGGGTAGCATGTAGCCTTCAACCATTCCTTTTCGTTTGTATTGATAGCAGACAACATATTGCTTTACATTTTGCTTATACAATCAGAAAAAACACACAGAGAAGAACATGAACAAAGGTAAAGGCACTTAGTCTTTATGGAAATTTTTGTCAAACATTCTTTAAACTTGGAAAATGTAATCAAATGTATAAATGGTTTGCCGGAAAAACAACAATTATCACAGTTAAAAGATCAGTAAAAACTCAACGTCACTCTGTTGAGCGTTATATATATGGCTCTGTTGTACACGATGTATGTGTGTGTGTCAAGCAAGATCATGAATGTATTCAAATCTTCTATTCTTTCACATTCCTTCATTATTCCATCATATATGATTGTTTGTAATTATCTGACATTTCACCCACAGTCGGATATGGCTTTTAGAGTCCCTCAGAAGCAGAGCCAATCATCAAAGGTCTTTCCTCAACGGCTTCATATTTGCTGCATGTTGCACATGGGAGATCCATGTCCACTGTACGGAGTTCATTTGGAAAACAAAACCAGAGTTGAGCCTCAGAAAGCTCCTATCTCAGTCCCCCATCCCTGGGCTGCCTTGGCTGCTCCGCTCAAGCCCCTGCTCTGAGCTGTGGGAGACCCCAGTGGTGCAAAGGGCCTGAAAGAGACTTGCAGTGGAGCAGAAGATGAGGAAATAGAAGAGGAGGAGGAGGTAGAAGGAGAGGAAGAGGAAGAGGAAGGGGTGGGGAGGTGAAGAGGCGAGGCCCTGGCGGCGTTGTGAGGGGACGCCTGGGTTGGTCTGGAGGGGGCTAGGGACGCCGACACTGCGAGGGAGGGCAACCTGTGAATGGTAGCCAGAGCTGTGGGGGTAAGGAGCTGGGGTACACCCTGCTGGCAACCGGCCAGGGGGCCGAGGCGGAGGGAGGCAGGCGATGGGTAGCTCCCCATCAGGGTCAGATCCCTTCGCCCACTGGGGAAAGGAGGTGAAGAAGAGGCTGGTGAGGTGGGGGAGATCTGAGGGAAGGACGCCCATGGCCACGGTGGAAAAGGCAGGGCGGAGGCCGGGGGCGACTGTAGGAGAAGGGGGTCAAGCTCACTTGCACAGTGGGAAAGGTGGGAGACCAGACGGGCTCCTATAGGGTCCGTGGAATCCCCATCAAGGGAGCTGAGGTACCGCACCACCTCTCCAACGCACTCCCTAAAGCCTAATGTCCTGTAGTCGACCGCCAGGGCTCTTGCATCAAAGTAACCTGAGAGAAAGAAAGAGAGCCTAGTCATACAATGAATAATAGTATTGGAATGTCATGAACAATATAATTACTGCACATGCTGCATGCTTTTCATCTTGTCCAAAAGAAAGGACAATGAATCATTATAATGTGTACTTTTTAATTGGGTTTTTGAAATATTGCAGCATTATTCCAAGGGCTTTTATGTGTCCACGTTCCTAAAGAAGCAGAAAGAGCTAGAAAGTGAATGGTTTTGCAAGCACCAAACTCTAAAGTCTCACCTTTTCCTCCCATGGCATGCAGGAGTTTGAGGTGGTCCACAGTCATCTGCAGGATCTCTGCTTTCTCCAGCTTAGATGAACCCTGCAGGATAAATGAGCAACATTTGACTTTGTTGCATCCGAATTTATAAAGCTGGTTTGTTACTTCTGTTGTTTGAGTAGAATGGTTTTAATTTTATCCGATTTATCAGCGGTCACCTGTTTCTCAAAAGCACTGGGCACCAGCCTCCTGAGCTCCGACAGGCTGTGGTTGATCCGGTCTCTGCGCCTCTTCTCTATAATCTACACAACAAGAAAAGCAGAGGGCCAGTCAGGGCCAAACAAAACTTTTCAGGACTAAAAAGATTAAGATGAAAGGCTTCACTCACCCCTCTTCTCTTCTTTCGGGCCAGAATCTGCGAGGCGCTGCCAGGAGACATGGACCCGGTGACTGGGCTGTACCATGGAGATAGAGAGAGACAGAGAAGAAGGAAATGGGTATTGGCAAAGACAGAAACATGTTAACTTTTAGTCTCCTGCATATTGTTATTATTACCCTCCCTAATATGACACAGAGGCAGGATGGCCCATCAGCTCCCTTCAATCTAATTTGTTTTTTGGGCACAGAACAGCATCGGAGTGCTCGGGAGAGGAGGGAAGACAAGATTGTTTTTGGTTTAATGCGTTTCTGGACATTAGTCTCAGTGAAATGACATGCTGTTCTCCTTTCCATCTGAGCAAAAGCACTTTTAGAGAGATGATTATATAGCCTCAGGGTGATGCTTTTGCTTGCATGGGGCTCCAGCATGCAGCATAGGATCTGAGCTCCTCCGAGTACAGTCACTCAATATGGATTGTGTTTGTTTGTGAACTTTCATCTTACAGGGCTGAAGGAGCCTGACAGCTCAGTGTTCCCTTAAAACTGCCCCACCAAAGACTTGTGTTTCTATTAGATTTTATCATGAAGGCTGCCAATTTAGCTGTGTGTTTGTGTTTAGGTTTGATGTTTGATGGGGCTGACTTGAAAGGGCGGCACTGTCTTCTGTTTGCATGTCAAATGGCAATTTGATTTATCCAAACCGTCTTTAGTTACTGGCTTGCTCGGAGCGTTTGATGTAACCAGTATTGCTGTGAATGTGTTTTCATATATACTGTAGAGATGCACCGTTACAAAAACAATCTGATAAAGAGGGTATTTGTAACATTTCTGCAATTTTTGATGCCAAATTTAACTAATTCACCTAAACACCTGAATTGCTTGCAACTAGTGTGTGCCGTATACTTTTTACTGCTTATCAGACATTTTCCACAACACTGAAACAAGTTCTACATAACAGACTGCAGTTAACAGCTTGGCATTATTGGTCACAATTCCATTCAAAGGTTCGAAGGATTGTTTTCCTTTCAAATTAAAAAGTATTTTGTAGTTTGCCATTTTATCCTATTTTTATCCTTTTATCCTATCCTATTTTTACCTATTCTTAATTGTAGATTAGAAATTTGTCGCACTCAAAATGAGATTATAACATTAATTCAACAAAGCTCATAAAAACAATTCCCTTCTAGCCTTTGGAAATATCAACTTTTTTAACACTTAATTAAGTCTAAAATCAAGCAAAATTGTTGCCATATATTGAAGTATAATAAAATAATGTCATTGTATTCTCTCATACACAGTGTGCCTCAAATATTCCTGCAAAATATTTTTGATGTGGGGTTGTCCCTTTTTTATGTTTTAGTTTTTTTTTCTTTTAGTTTTTATGTTGATTTGACAGTTGTTTTTTTTTACGCAACATCAAAAAAGGAAGGTAAAAAATGTAATTTTGCTACGTTACAACAACAACAATTTTTTTTTAAGAATTTAAAAAAAAGCAGAAAATTAAAAAAGAAAATGCAAATCTTGATTTAAGTGACTTTTTTTTAAGATATGTTCTTTATTAAATGCATTAATTAATTTAATTTTCAAACGATGAGTGTAAGACAACCCTTGTCTCTATGCTTCAGACATGGCAGGCCTTACATAATTTTTAACCTATGCCTATTGTAACGCATGTCATGTGTACAATGACGATTACAGATCTCTGCATTTTCTCACATGCAAAAGGAGCAAACCATCCTTTCCTTTAGAGGGGAAATGCAACAAAATAATATTGAATACAAGAGATATGCTGCCAGAGGCCTGAAGTTCAACTGACAGCTCAGCTTTGTTGGAAGTTGGGGCAGGAAGGTGGCTCAGTGGTTAGCATTTCTTTCTCACAGCAAGTTGGATCACTGGCCTGGGCAGAATTTGGTCCAGGCAGGACCTGTGGAGTTTGCATGTTCTCCCCGTATTTGCGTGGGTTTCCTCTCGCTATAAAGACATGCATGCTAGTTAACTAGGACTACATTTAAAAATTAGCCGACTGGCTAACCTTGGTGCATTTACAGAAATGTTGATTAATGTGCATTGTCCTAATCAAAAAAATAATCTTAATCAAATAAATATGAAAATAAATAAATGTATGAAACATTTCATATCAAACTTTTCATGCAGTGTTTTAACTTAAATTTTGTGCATGGCAGCATGTGTCAAAATGTTTTTAAAACCCACAGCTCACTACCAAGTATGTTTAGAGAAAATCTGTCTTTAGCTCCTAATTTTAAGACAATGTGTGGCAAGTCATTTTACTTTAAAATGGGATCGGAGGGCATGTGTTAAAACCTCAGGTGTGGTTGGCGGATGCTCACCAATAGCCGTCTTCTTGTCCCACGTCAATAAACTCGTCTGTGTCCGAGTCTGGAGAGCTGTAGTCGTGCGGTCTCTTCATGTCTGTGCCTCTTCCTCACGGGCTGGAATGATAGATGGATGGATAGAGAATGGACTGATGGACTTGGGGGATCTTGTTGGCAGCTCTCTCTCTCTCGCTGCTGCGTGGACGCAACACTCTGAAGACTGTCTCCCCTGTGGAAGAGGTGTTCACCCTGTGCCCCTCACTTTCTGTTTCTCTTGCGCTGTGACTTTTAAAAGCCTTGTTGTCCTTAGTTACTTCTTGTCACTTGTGTTTTTTTGTTTTGTTTGTTTCTTCTTGTGTCTCCTATCCTTTCCTCTGTGAGTCAGCAGTGCCACTTGATTGACCCCCAAGGGCCCATGACAACTAAGAAAATTCACAAGCTGCTTTAGTCTTTTACTCTATCGCTGGCATCCAATCGTAGTCTCTCGCTCTCTCTCTGTTATTTCTCTCTTGGCTGCCTCTCTCTGTCACAGCTACCCAATGACAAAATAGGATTTTGGCAGTTGGGGCAGGGTTGCCAGTTTTGGCTCCCCCGCCTCTTCTCCCTGTCCCTCCTCCCTCCCTTTAATCTGGCCTTGCCCAGCGTGTCTCTCTTCCTCCCCCTCAGCCCCATCTTTCCACCCCTTTGCTCAGTCATCCTCAGTCAATTAGCCTCCAATCTCATCCTGCTCTCCTTCCATGCTTCTTTCTATCCTCCTTTCTTTCTATTTCTGCTCTTTTCATTACACTGCTGTGTAGAACAATGGCAGCAGGAAGGAGAGAGGTGAGGAGTGTGGGAATGATGGACTTTGAAAACACTCCATCATCTGCAGGGGAGTGTGTGGCTGTGCATAAAGCTTGACTCTCACACAATCGCACAGGTGACTTGGAGAGTGGAGTTATTGAAGTAGTTTTTGGGAGTGAGTGTGAGAGACAACCAGCAAAAGCAAAAACAATACTGCAGTGATACAAAAGGGTAACCTATGACCCTCTAGGCAGCTGTCAGCGATCAGCAAAGAAGAAAAATAAGAGGATTGTGCTTATTTTTCCCTCTACCATAAACAATACTTCATATTGCTTTATTACTGCTGACTAAAATGTCAACTCATTTGAAACCAGTCAGTCGTATAGCCCCACAGCCCTATAAGATGAGCTCAAGTACTCTTTGATCAGGACTGAGGGGTCAAGAGAGGAATCAGTCCAGTGAGTGTCTGAACATCTGGGCTCTTCACTGGACAAGATAGCATTCTCTGTACGCTCACACATGCGTACCCACTTACACACTCACACACACGGCTCCTTGCAACACCCAGCGCTCGGTTCCGCTACCACCGTGGGAAGATTGCTGGTACAGATTGCCATGGAAACACGAGGCCCAGGCACCCGTTGTTAGGAGCGATGCCTGGCTGACCCAGCGGTGTGTGCATATGTGTGTGTGAAAGACGGAGCAAGGCCAAGTGGCATGCCCCCTGCCACACAATGCCCAGCTGAGTGTGTCTCTTCCTGCCTGGCAGACTGGAAGGGTGTGTTAGTTTGAACACACCACAATGCCTGAGTGCCCGAGATCTTTTTGTTATTTGTTTTCTAAACAAGTCAATTCGTTATGTACTTATTTTTGGTCCTGTATTGTATATGAAAGCAGGTATATATTGATTTTTTTTTTGTTACTCCAGATGTTTCTGTGCCTTTCCCAAGCTTTGTTTTTCTGTTTATCTCTCTTGCGTTAGATGTGACTGAGCCCAGCCCGCCTAACTTTTAACGTGTCATACGTTTAAGATAATAAACAAAATTGAAATATGTGCATGTGCGTGTGTTTGTAATACCCAAGTGTCAGTAATCAGTATGACTATCACCAGGGGCCTTACAGTGTGGTGAGTATGAGTCAGACTAACAGAATAGAGAAATCCCTCTTTCTCCCCCCCCTTTACATATCCTTTCATTACCAATCATTCCTTAATTTGGATCTGGATCTCATTTCAGCATCAGAAAAAAGAGTAGAATGAATCTGAAAAAGGGAGACATCTCTGAAGTCAGGCTTCAGTCCTTTCTCTGTTGTTATTTTTGTCTCCCTCCCTTCCCTTCATGACTAACTTTTTTCTCTGTATCCACCAGTTTTTCTTTGTTGTTTGTTTTTTTAATCAAGCCCCCTGGTTTAACTTGTTTTTGCCATCCCAGTTGTTCCAGGATAATGAAGCAAGTTGTATGAAAAAAACATGCACGAAATGGAAAGTAATTAACAAGATGAATGAATAAATAAATAAATAAGTCAATTATGAAAATAGTTTCTTGGTGGGGGTATGTGAAGGGATTGTAATGGAGAGAAACATAAGTCGAAAAGACAGAGAGTGCTGGCACTGGATGGTGATGGAATTCTGGGAGATTTCTGGCGATCTTGGTCGGCCACTTCAAGTCCTCTCCCTCCCATCCCTCCAAACCACAACAAGGCAATGTCCCTTATTGAAATTAACAAGCTCATACTTTTACAATTTGCACACACATGCACACATGCGCAACTGGAATATGAACGTGTGAATGCTCAGGGACATACACACAACTGATTCATACAAACGCAAACATAGTCAACTCCTTCACACGCATGTGGACAGTACATACCCACAATTTATAAGGCACAAACACTCAGCTGCAATTATTGCTTCTGATGCATATCAATTGCTATTGTTTTAAAGTCTGTGAAATGGAACCAGCTCAGCATGATATTTTGTTTGTGACTTTCCTCTCTGCATTCATGTCAAACTGAATAACTGCTCAGATACGTCTCAATGGTTGGGTGACTTTGATTATTTGTACTCTGTTTTTCTGCAACAGAAAACCAACTTTCAGCAACATTTCTTTCCCCTTAAAAATACACCGGTGAATAAAGACACTTGAAAGAATTTAACCTGTTGAAAGGGGAAAATAAGTAAAACCATTAAAGCAACAAATAATGCATTTTATTTCTTGCTAAAATCACAATAACAAACAGCTATGTCATGTTTTTTTTTGTTTGGTTTTTTTTTGTGAAGCACTTTGTAACCATGGTTTTAATCCTCAAAAAATATGAAGAGTTGCTCATAAGAATGGCATTGGCATTTGCATTTTATTTCTTGCTAAAATCACAATAACAAACAGCTGTGCCAGTATGCAGGGACAAGTTGAAAGTTGCAAAGGAAATGGGGCTCACACGTTATCTCTGTCAACAACTCCATATAACATCTTTTGAAATACATTTTCAAAACTGAATATATTTAATATTTAAATGCAAAGACCTTCAATGACATAACACAAAAATGGGATGGAATAAAATCCCTTAACATGTAAACTGTGTTAGAGTTTTATTTCCTACACAATTCTTCTGCATTGAAATCACAAGCATGTTTGTAATAATGCAGAAGGAAAAATGACAAAAATAGATGACATGAGAGAGCAAAGCCTAGATGCTGAGCCACTCAATTGTTATTCTCTAACAACTATTGCATCTTTGATTTAAATATTCATTCAAATGTTTTTTATCATAGGTTTCTTTGTTGTTGTTTTTAATTGTGAAGCACTTTGTAACCATGGTTTTAATCCTC
>NC_045746.1:12850475-12871782 GCF_008692095.1 Etheostoma spectabile
AAGAGTTGCTCATAAGAATGGCATTGGCATTTGCAAATGTATCTTTTAAATAACAAGGTACTCAAAAATAACTCTTTAGATGTAATCAAGTCTAAACAAAATGTTTGTTCACGCTTTAGAACCCCTGCCGAGAATATATGAAATGCCAATTGTGGTCAAAGGAGTCCTGCATGGTGCCCTGCTGTATGCAAGCACCATTAACATACGCCCAAAAAAATCAGTAGATTTCTTATTGGTATGAGGCCTTTGTAGTAGTCCATCTGTGGCTGGGTGCTCAGTCACTGGGGTCAAGATTGGATTGGCATGGGAACTGGCACTGGAGCAGCTTGGCACTGTCTAGGCTGAAGCCATGAGGGAATTATTTGCCCTTCAGACACATAAGGAATGCCTGGAACCTGTGGGACTGCCTGTCTGGCTGTCGCCACGATTCACTTGGAATAACCTGGATATATGAGGCATTCCTGGGAACGCCATGCAGGTTTATTCCTATGGGGTGTTTGCCAAAGAGCTGCATTGTGTTTTTAGGATCTGATTGAGCTGATATGAGGTGTGAATAAACCTCCAGAAAAATAGAGTTAGACACAGTCAGTATATATGTTTGTGATAGTGGCTGCTGTGATTTGGGGTGTCAAGAAGGCAGGAGGGCTGCTGCGATCATGGGTCATGCTGCCTGTCAGAGAGTGAGAGACACAGCGAGAGCGAGAGCGAGAGAGAGAGAGAGAGAGAGAGAGAGAGATAGATAGATAGAGAGAGAGAGAGAGAGAGAGAGAGAGAGAGTCCTTCCTCCTCATCCGGCTCCCCCTATGCAGATAAATAAAGAGGCTAAAAGCCGAAGAGAAGAAGCAGAAAGGAACTTTTGTGGCTTCTGAGTGGGGTCCTTTTCATGGCGGTTCCCACAGCACTGGGCCTGTGATGACATTCACCATGTTTCACACACACACACACACACACACACACACACACACACACACACACACACACACACACACACTGATGGTCCCTGTGACTGCGGTGACTTTCGCTGGTGCCGGGCCCCAGACGGGACGGCGAGGGCCCCGAGAGCCACAGGCAGCCATTGTGCTGTCGCCGCGGAAACCAGCCTCTTTATGTCAGACATGTTTTTCTGTTTGTTTTCTTTTTTATGTCTTTAATGTGGGCAAGGGGGAATGTTTCCCCTCTAATCCCCCCCCCCCCTCACTGCTCTGCGTTATTTCCCCCCAATACCCATCTTCCTCCATCCCCCCAATCCATCCACATTTGTTTCTCTTATTTCCCTCCCCCTTCTCGTCCTCTCCCACTCCCTTTCTCCCTTATGTTGTCTCCCCCTTTTTCCCCCTGGAGATCGTCATTTGTAAAGCTCTTTGCTTAGACAGCCCATATCTTTGTCATGGTGTTGCGGCCTCCCTCTCACTCAGCTCCTTTTTATCTATACTTCATGAGGTTTTGGCACAAAGTGGCACTTTTTCTTCTTGCACTGAAAAAAACAACAATGCATACAACTCTAAAACAACAAAACCTGTCCCGAAAAGAATTCTGCCTTTCCCACGCTAAGCCAATTTTCTTCACAAGATTAAACACACTCCCAATAACAAAATAAAAGAAAGGGGGACGGGGGTGGGTGGAGAAGAATCTGGTTATGATTCCTGTCTCCAAAAAAGCCAGCAGAGGATGTCCCAAAGTCATCCAGTGAGAAAAACAAACCTAAAAAAAGCTAACTGTTACTATTTTTAAGTGCTTGAAGAATGTCGTTCTGTGCCATGACTCAAAGGCACGCTGGCCCTCATCCGTAATCAGTTCGTTCTGACGGCACTCCTCTGCCACATCACACACACGACGCAAATCTTTTATAAGCCGTGAAAAAACAGGAGGAGAAAATAGGGGAAAGTGAAAAATGAAAGAGTTCAAGGCTAATCCACTGTGTCCCCTCAGCCATGCATGCATGCTGTGCCTCATTTGATGACTGGGGTTTTTAAGATTCAGCTAATATAAGCCACTGTAAAACTAGTTTTGCTCAAGCATTTTGACATTGCTGACAATCATTCAAATTTATGGAGGAGACTAATTTTTATTGCATGGGGTCATGGGATGATTAATTCCTCTATCAGCTTTCTATTTTTGTCCGCATATAAAGAAAAGGAAAAGTACATGACAAGGATGCATTCAAAACAAGAAGCAAATGCATCTGTTCCCTGGTCAGTTTGAAAAGAAATTCAAGGATTGGGATTAATTGGCTACCAGGGTTTTTTCTAAGAGCTCTCACAGAGCCATTAACCTAGGAGATGGTGCTCCATCCCTGTTTTACGCTGCCCCAGACACGCTTGGCTGCTGCTCTCTGACAACCTCTCACTTTCTCAAATCCCTCGTATAACTTTACACCTCAGATTACGGCCTTATCATGGGAGGCATTCAGCCGACACGTTGTTCAGACGGCAGCTCAGAAGAGCAGGCATAAGCCCGTAAAAAACAGCATAAAAACTTGCAGCCATCACACTGATGGGTCATTTTTAGCGTTCCCAGAAGGGGATTACAGTGAGTGTGCAGAGAAATAGAGGACGATTTTGATGGGGAAAGGATCATGAGGGTGATGCCAAACATCATTTACATATCCTGAGGGAGCTTCAGCACTCTCATTGGTCTTGAAGGATGCTTTTATAATCAAAATGACTAGAAGATGGATGCACAGCACATTCCTTTATTTTAATATTTTCTACTATTACTAGTCTGCATTGTGCAAAAGTGATATGGCCGTTCTTGAATAGATTGCTATTCTTTTTTTCACATGAGCTCAAGTACCCCTCCATCAACACCAACCATCATGTTCAAAATCTGTTCTTATAAAGGGATAATAAACTGGATTTTATAGACTATTAATTACGTAAAATGGGTTATTGTTACATTCATTTTTTATTGTTACATTTGTATTTTTCAAACATAATTTAATTGTCAATGTTTGTTACTTTGGTCAAGTTTGCATTTGTGCTACTACCACTTGGAGTGGCAGAAGACATCTGTATTATTTATCCATTAAGCCACGTATACTGTTCATCCATTACTTCTAACCATTTCACCTGTTTATGCACCACCGATTGTTATTTCAACTGTATTACTGTTACTTTTAGCTAATTATTTGTTCACACATTTTAGACACTTTTAGACAGTTATTTTAACTTTTCTGTTCACTTGCTTGCTAACTAGTTTTCACATACTGTACATGTGGTGGTAACGTGTTTCAACTGACTTTGATGGTAAATGTAAATTTACTAAATAACAGCATCACACCAGTTCGTAATCCTGGCTGTCCATTTCCCTCCTTCACACAAATATGTGAACATATCTTTTAAATCAAATCACAAGTAGTTAAGTTTAGTTGATTTAATTTGCAGCGCTTTCCTTGTAACTGCTGGCCACTGAAGACACAACCCCTGGTTCGGAATCATAAATAGCCTATATCAGATCATAAGTGATGCTAGACAACTTCTTTTGTTTTTATGTAAACACACTGCTGTCATTTTTTACATCAAACAAACAAAAATAAGACAATGCCATGACAAAGTTGATTTGACAGCGCACAGATACATTGATGTTGACAGACACAAGAGCGCTTTCACACATTTAGAAAAGCACACACAACAGATGTTCATGCAAATCTGCCTTGCTGAAAGGCATACTTGTGAAGTGAACTAATTCTATACACTCTGCATGTGGCTCATGCACAAACACACGTTGCCTTTCTCAGACATGAGAACTTGCTTGAGGTCAATGCTTGAGGATGACTAGCAAACTGTATATAGTACAGGAGGCTTTGATCTTTGGACTTGGCTGTGGCAAAGACAGCCAGCCAGTGCTCAGGCTCGGCGCTACCGGAAGCTTGTGGTCAGGGAAGGCTCCATTTACTACTCTGTTCTGGTGCTAAATATACAATAATAAAAAGGCTGGCAGATTTATTTCAGACAGTGATACATTTCCTCTCCAGCAAAGGAAGAAAGGACTGAGCAAGAGACAGACGTCTCCAGAACTCTGAAGAACATTAAGTGATAATTACAGAGAGATATAGACAGAAAGAGGAACACAAGGTTTCCCCCTCTCGCTTTTCTCTTCCTCTTCCTCTGCCACCACAGAGGAGAGTGGCGTCTCCAAACTTAAGAGGGGCGCCCACTGTATTAGACTCCCAATGATTGGCTATGATTGCATTATCTGATCCCTTGAGGGATAAAAGGACAGCCACACACACACACACACACACACACACACACACACACACACACACACACACACACACACACACACCGCTGTGTTCATTGCTCAATGGTCACTGCCTCCTAAGAGTGAAACATGGCTTTCTTAAAACATCTTAGGACATAGAAGACATGCTGAGAAAATATGATTCATATCATGCATTGTCTTTATCTTTTTCAAGTCAGTTTTCTGAAACACACAAGCACACACACACACACACACACACACACACACACACACACACACACACACGCACACGCGCATACTCCTCTATGTACTCGACTTCACCACCAGTCCACCGCACGCCTCTCAAAGCACTTTGATCCCCGGTCGAGGGTCCTCTCCGCGGTGCCTATGTCTGAATTCCAGAAATTCTGGGATAATTCAAACGTTTCACGGCACATACTTGGTCCCCCCAGGAGACAGCGGCGGAGATGGAAAATGCCACCACGGTCTCTCTCCCTCCATTGTCCCTACTCTTTAATCAGGCCCTCTCTGTGGCTCGCGCTGCCACCGTGGTGTGTTGTCTCAGCCTGGGAAAATGCCGGCCTAAGTGGCTGTTATGTGCTGAGGCGCGGACCACAGGGACCCAGCGGGGTGCTGCTGGAACCCTCTGTGCCAGCCGTGGGTCTCGCAGTGGCTAACACACACAATGAGTGAGGTCCCAAATCTGGATGCAGCCTTACATAACAGCCGTTGCTACATCTATTTACTTTTTAGACTGTGCTTCAAATAAATCACGAGCCATCATAATCATAGGCATAAGCCAAAACCCACTCATAAATCATGAATATTATTTGTTTCTAAGGGGTTGATGGGTGTAAACCAGCATTAAACTGCCACACAGATAGGGCAGTATTGTAGAAAGCCTAGTGGGATTGCTTGGCTGTGAAAGGTCTGTGGAGAGGGAGTTTCCTGCCCATATGTCAACAAATGACCCAAACAAAGGCCTTGTGTTTCCCTGAGTCAGAGCAAGAAGAAGGTCTGCAACCGCAGCTCCCTCTGAGTTCAACCCATTTCAGCTTTGCTTTGGGATGGACTCATGCTAGGGCTGCAGCTGGGTCAACTGACGGTTGGCCTGCCTTCAGCCGGACACAACGCTCCGATCAGGTCAAGTTTACAAGCTCTGAGTCGAACCCTGCTGGTTTATACAACTTTATATTTGGGTGCTCATATGCGTGAATAGAACTTTTATGAGGTGCCATAAATTTCATTTTCAAAAGAGGGTGAGTATGAAGGCTCATGTACGCCTACCCTGCGGTTTCTCCAGGCCACCGCGAAGCCTTTGTATTCACCCTGTTTGCCATGGGAAAATATCTGAAACAAATAAGTCACTTGGTCGGCACCCATCAGTGTAAAAAAACACTTTTAAGAGCTGTGGATTGTGCTGAGAGGGTGTGGCGCAGCGCTAAAGGAAAGTAGCCTACTTGCTAGCTCTTGCTACGTCCCCAAATAAAAACAGGAATTATTTTCTCTCCGAAATGAAAAGTAAATAAACATATTCTTCAGCAGACAAGATGGACAGGCGCAAGCCACCTGCCCCATGCTGAACTTGGTAAGAGAGGGGGGGGAGGGGGGGGGTGCACTCTTCTGCACAACATCATCACTGTCATCATCATCATCATCATTGTCATCATCACTCTGACTATGTTCCAAATTATCCTTTGGAGGATAAATTGTTCATTTCTGTCCCTATTTCAGAGATGGTCATTTTTATTTTGTTGATCGCACATGAGTGGAACATTGTTTAAAATAACACATCACCCTGCGCCTCCCCCCCAAAAAAAGTGGTTAGCAGTAGGGTTATATTTCAAAGAGCAACTGTAGATGAAATAAAGACTTTAATACTTACTAATAACAATCCTATAAAACAGTTTTGTTAATAAACCAATAAAAAAGTAGAAAATATAAGATTAGAAAACCTCAGTGACTGAAATTTGTCTTCGACAGGGTAGGCTCAAAATGACATAAATACACATAAGAATATTAGAGACTCTTTGTTTTTTATTGAAGGGGCCAACGGAGGAGTTTTGGGATGTTTCGTCAAAATGGACTTGACCCTCCCTTCACCAGCAATACATTTTTTCTATGAGGCATGACGCTCCACAACAATTTATTGGAGCTGTTGGATATGTTGTCTATGTATGACTGTTCAGTGTGGTGAACAACGGGGCGGCTGTAAATCAGTGGTAAAGCGGTCGCCAGCCAATCGGAAGGTTGGTGGTTCAATCCCTGGCCCTGCAGTCCTTTGTCAAAGTGTGCCTAGGCAAGACACTGAACCCTGAGACGCCCCTGATGCTGCGCCATCAGAGTGTAATTATGTGTGTGTTTATTTGATGAACAGGTGGCACCTTGTACGGCAGCCTTGACCCTAGTGTGTTGATGGTTATGTAAAAGTGCTTTGAGTAGTCATTAGGACTAGAAAAGTGCTTTATAAGAACTGTCAAGAACATTGTAGTAAAAAACAAACATTATATCACATGTATGTATCTGAAATCAGTATAAACTATGCAATGTACATGAAAATTCTGCAATTTGAAAGGAAACATCTTACTCTGGGTCAAACCTGGGACATCACCAGATAATCTTGCTAATAATGAAAGTCCCATTGTCAAATTACATTACAGCCAGGGAGGGTATCAGTTCCTTTAGACTAAATTGGATTTAGTCTAAACATTTTGTCTTTACCAGTCTCTTCGGGATTTGCAAATAAATTCATGTCCCCCAATAAGTGAATTTACAAACATGAAGTTCAGTAAACTACATTTAGGAGCTGTACCATAAGGGTTACGCCTCCGTCGGCTACCGATTGGATGCATGAAAAACGTCACTTATTGCTAAAGCGGAAGTTGTTGTATGGCCACTGGACAATGCACCTTGCTAACTTAAATCCTAGTGTTATGATAAAGGTTTTCTCGCGTTCAGTCGCGTAATTACACAGGTGAGACCGTATTATATGTCCTTTTATCTCACGGTCGGTGAACATGCTTCGTAAAGTACAGTCGCGTTTGTAAGTACGTTTAGCTAATAAAGTATCACTGGCTACTCGGCGCTAGCAACACAAGTTAGCTTGCAGAGCTTATTATTGTCCCCTTCCCTTTATATTTCCACCGTCAAACGTGTCTATCTGCTCTGTATGTTTAAGCTTTGCTGTCTTTTAGGGTATTAAACATTGCCTAACCTCAGTGATTTGAACTGCACTACTCTAATGCATATAAGCTCATCAAGGGGAGGCTTCCTAGTTTCCTTTCCTATTTAGAATTGCCATTTTTGAATGTGCCATAAAGCTGCCTTACCTTTCCCTGTAAGCCATTTTGACTTAGTACTGTTGTAAGACATTTTGACTTAGTACTGTAATAAATACGTTTTAATAATCTAAAACGGTGAAGAAACTGTCTCCCTTATAGAAATGTCAAGACAAGTGTCACACAACATCCTAATTAATGTAGTTTGGCACTACAGAACCAAAAAGTGTTATATAAATAAACCTTTGACCGTTTCCCCTTTTAAACTCACACTTACATGCTGGTTTATTGGAGGTTCCCAGTAACAGTCAACTTTTGTCAATACGGTCTACGCCCCAAAGCTGAACCCACTAACTAAAGATGTCAGCCTAATCATGCCTAAATATGTTTTAAAAGAAAGCTGAAAACGTATTTCTTCACTTTAGCCTTTAAATAGCTATGACTTCCCTGATACAGACGCTTGTTCTGGCACTTTGCTTCTAGGGATGTAACAGCATGCAAATGTATCAGGATAACTATCCTCAATCAACTGTCCTTCGGCATTCTTATAATAACCAATTATAATTTAATATATGTAATAATATAGAAAATAATATGCCCGTGCTTCAGGCTTAGTTCTCTTATGGCGTTTTTTCCATTTTACCTACTCTACTCGCCTCTTTTGGTTTTCCATTATGAAAAAAATCACTGGTACCTGCCAACATGTACTTTATTTAGTACCACCTCTGTCGAGGTTCCAAGCGAGCTGAGGCGATACCAAAAGGTTACCTGAAAACAGGCAATCTACTGATTGGTCGTAGAGAATCGTCACTAATCACTGCCTCACTGTTGCCAGCAACTGACGGGGGTGTCCTGAACAAACCCGCCATTTTTAAATAGTTTAGCCTAATGTTGTTTTTTAGTTTTTTTGCTGCCTCCAGCATCTTTTGAAACTAAATTTCCAAACGCACTTGCCAAGAATCAAAAGCATCACACCTTCTACGTTCTGTGTGTGTTGCATTAGGTTATGGCAGTTTCCTGCCATGTCCAGCCATGCTCGCCTTGGTACTAATTCTGCAATGGAAAAAGGAGGACAAGGTTCCAGGCAAGTCGAGCAGGTGCCATTAATGGAAAAACGCCATTAGCAGGCTGATAAATATCCTGAGCGCCGTCTTCTCCTTCTGCCATGATTCCAACTTCAAGAAAGGCAGTGCGCCTGCGCGGCAACTTCAGGAGTCTCAGATGCAACTGAGAAGGATTAAACACGGTTTCCACACCGTGGTAATCCACCGTGATATTAATGATATTTTAAATGAAAACTGTAATTGTTATCGTCAACATTTTTATCGTGGTTTATCGTCACCAGTAATCGTTACATCCCGATTTGCTTTGCACTGCTGCAATCCTTTTAAAATGTTGTATTTTACTTGGTTTTATAAACTGTAATATAGGTATTCTATGAAATGTTTTACAGATTATGTATAATTTAAGTTTCTTAGAAAGGACAGAGATAAAGAGAATGGTGACCTTTTTTTATGGTGCTGCAATGTTTATTTATGTATTGATGTGCATCCTGCTAATATGGCTACTGATTTTTGAATTATTCAGTGGGTTTATTTTCCATTTTATGTTATGCATTCTTTATATGCTATTTCATCTTTTTTCATAGCATTCTTACCCTGTTTATATTTTTTCTATTTTCCTTATTTCTCCTTGGCAGGGCTCACTTAGGTACAGACATGGAAGTGCCTTGCTACCTGCCCAAACTGCTCTTTGAGCTCAATGAGCAGCGTAAGAGGGACTTCTTTTGTGACTGCAGCATCCTTGTCGAAGGCCGTGTCTTCAAGGCGCATCGTAATGTGTTGTTTGCTGGGAGTGGCTATTTCCGGGCTCTTCTGGTTCACTATCTGCAGGTGAGCTTAGGTTTTATCAAGGCTTCCAAAGTTTTTTATGAGAGGTGGGCAAGTTTTGGGCATGGCTTCTTAAAACCAAAGTAATGAGTTGGCTAAGATAATATTGTCTCATCAATTATTACTTTAATGCCTTAAAATGTAGACCATTCTTTTAAAGCAGTAAAGAATAAATAACTTCCTCATGGGTGGCTGGTGAGAGTTGGAGTAAGTAAACTGGTTTGGAGGTCTGATCTAGTTTGTTAATGTGACAGCTGATTCTCCATTGTTCTTGCTGGCCATACATTTGGTCAAAGTAGGGCATCCAGTGTACCTGCTAAGATATGTACTATGTCTTTTCAGGATAGTGGGCAGCGCTACAGCACAGCATCGCTGGACATTGTGACAGCCGATGCCTTCTCTATTATCCTGGACTTCCTTTACTCTGGTTGCTTGGCCCTGAACAGAAGCAATGTCATTGAGGTGATGTCAGCAGGAAGCTACTTGCAGATGACTGATCTGGTAAACTTTTGTAAGGGATATATCCGCTCATCTTTGGAAATATGCAACAAGGAGAAGGAAAAGAACACAGAGAAGGAGGACCAGGCACAGGATGGAGGGTTAGGTCCTGCAGACAGCGGCACTCCTGCTGTGTCAGTCACCAGTGGTAAGGGGGCTGCTGAGCCTCATTCACAGGCTGCAGAGGCAAATAGAGGGCCGGGTTTAGGTCCGGAGATTGTGACCTCGGCTAGAACCCCCTTGTCTATCCCTGTTGCCACAACTATAGGCACCAGTAGAGACATGGACAGCGACTACCATTCCAGGGAGGAATTTGCATCTGGGAGTGAAGGACAGAAGGGACACATGGATCAGACAAACCTCTCATCCTCTTCGTCATCTGCCCTGACCCCAGAGTTAGTGAACCCCAAGATAGAGTATGACCCCGATGAGGAGCTAATGGAGTCCCCTGACACCAAAGACCTGGGCTCGTATTCTGGAGCCTCTCTCCATCACCCTCATCATAACAGACTACTTCCTCCCTCTCCCTCCAATGAGCGCTCTCCCTTGGGATACAGCCCTTCCTATAATGCCAGGCAGCTGATGGAGATGCTGGCCAGAGGTGAAGGCCCCAGTCCTCTGGGGGACAGAGGGAGACAGTGCTTTACTCAAACAGGAGGAGGCAGAATTGACGAGGGTTTAGGGTTTGCGGGATCTTCTATCATGGAGATCCAGTCGGATTGGCTTGGAGAGGACACAGGTAATTGGCGAGCTCCATCTAAGCTTGTGCAAATAGCCGAGAGTTACATAGGTCTTCCTGTAAACATATTGAAGCTTATAACATGCTGCTCAATGGATGCTCAAGCATTGAATTAAATCTGAACTGCTGTCCTCTCTCTCCCCCTGCAGGCGATGGTTTGGTAGTGCCAGTGAAACTCCACAAGTGCCCATTCTGTCCGTACACTGCCAAGCAGAAGGGGATCATGAAGAGACACATCCGCTGCCACACAGGGGAGAGGCCCTTCCCCTGTCCCATGTGTGGCAAGAGGTTCACAAGACAGGAGCACCTCCGCAGCCATGCCCTCAGTGTAAGAACTCAGAGGGACTGCATGAAACTGAATCGAAGAATTTTGATTATTCACTTTTTGAAAGCCTTTTTTTTTTAATTGAATTTTTTGGGGAAATTGCACAGTGGCAATGACGTGTCCCCTTGTTGTAGTTTACAGATTAATTGTTTTATTTTGTTTCACTTGTAGTAGAATTGTAATGTCAATAATACACAGTTAAGACTAAATGGTATGGAAAAAAAACAGCAGAAGCCAGCAATTGCTAGCTGTTAGTTGTAAACAGTAATTAGCCATCTCACTCTTTAATTGAGTGCTGTTAAATTCTTTTCTTTCTCCCCTGTTGATTGGGCTTTGTATGCAGTGAAGGAATTATAATGAGAGCAGTAAATCAGTTGGCGTCTATATTGTTATTCTTCTCCTATAATAATCTAAAATTTGGTGTTGCCTGCGCAAAAGGATTCACAGTGTGTTGTCTCTTCCACTGTGTTGACCATGAACAGGTCCATAGGCACTACTGGCCAGTATCATGTAAGAGCTGCAGGCGAACCTTCACGGGGTCCAGCGTTTCACCAGGACTCAGACGCTTCGGCATGTGCGACAGCTGCAACTGCGTGACCACCACTCACGATGATTCCACCTCTGTACACCCCGCCAGCCAATCAGAGCCCATGGAACGCGGAGACGGGGCTACAGATTGGTCTAGTTTTATGGACGACGTAGATGAGGTGGAGGTTGGCAGAGTGGAGGACTTAGTAGAGAAACAAATGCTTGAAAGACAGCTGGCTGTCTGCACTGATGTAGATAACACATAACACAGTGAATGTATAGCCCGCTGCATTTGGAGAACAAAACTATTTCTTGAACCGTTTTACTGTTCAACAACTGTAGCCATATTGTTATTGATGTTAAATTATTACTGTGAGATGGCCTTATTTATTGTCTCATAGATGATAGACAAAGTAGTTTGTGACATGTTTTATTTTGTCCAAAAATATTTCAATTCACAGATGAATCTACTGTATGTGGATACTGTTTTAATAAATGTGTTGTTTAAAAGTTGACACTTTTTAATCACATGTTTTGTCTTTTTTGCAAAGGGATAGAGGGGGGGAATGACATGCAGCAAACTGCCACAGGTCAGGGTCGAACCTGGACCCACTGCCTTGAGTATTAAATCCTCCACATATGGGCATCCGCTCTACCAACTGAGCTATCTGGGTGCCCTTATTTTGTCCTTTTATGGGCTTTTGTACATGCAAATACTATCTAATCTTGTGATATATGTACATTTCCCTGCTGCCTGTCATGGATTTGAGCAGGTTATCAACCTGCAGAATTAATATAAAAGTGCCATGTGGCGCCATCTAGTGGTTGTGCCCCTACCACAGAAAAAAGATTCAATGTTTAGCGAATCTGTCCCAGTCTTCACTGAAATCCCAGGCTTTTTTTGCATTCGGGAAGCAACTGACTACATTACAACGTGTAAAGAGATCACATAAAACGCTTTTCCCCGTTTGTTTGTTTTTCATGGAATTGCACAAGACAGTGAGCTACTGAATCAAATCTGAGTAGGATGGACATTTTATTAAAGCCATTTTATGTAAGAAGTAGACTGAACCAAACTAACCACACTGCCGCTGGAGGAATGTCTCATTCTGGACCATGGGTGTCGGACTGGGGGGATAAAGGGGACTGAGTACCCAGGGTACTCATGTGAGGAGGGCCCAAAAGATGCTAGGATTTATAGCTGTGCATGTGGGGAAGGGCCCATAGAAAAGGCCTTTCTACAGGGCCCACAATGTTGTGCTACGCCCTTGCTCTAGACCTCATTAGGTTACCCTGATATTCTTACCCAAACCTACCCAATCTCACACCTTATGTCTTATGTTGTTTTGTTTTTGTTACTTCTGACGGGGATTCTTTTGTTCTTTGGTAGGGTGAGGACACATTAATCAGAAAATTATTTAATGCCACAGTAAGTTACACTTACGTGAATTTTTTACATAGTAGTCTATATAATATTCATAATGGTGTACCAATGCTAAAAAACAAATGTCAGATGTGCAGTTTGACTCTCAGAATTTAAAAGCTGCATGGTTACAGATGATTGTTCTCCTGTGGAAATGACAGTCAACCAACGAAGGTAACTACTAGCCAATCAGAGGCAGGTTAGGGCGGGAGATTCCTTTGCCATGCCAGGAAACGCAGATTCGCCCACCGGAGGGCGTAAACACCGTTTGCCCTTCCCACAACAGCATTTCGGTGTAAAGCATGTGACACCTAGAGTTATAAAGTCACCTGTCCCCGCCTTCGACTGCACAACAAGAACTAGTCCGGCATAGGACTACGGAAGCTACTCACGAGGGACAATGTCCGTTCAAATGCGGCCTACATGCATTATACCTTTGATTTGTGTTATTCTTCTGTGGGCACCTGGATGTACAGCGCGCTACACAGCAAACTGGACCAGTCTGGATGCCAGACCCCTGCCCAAGTGGTACGACGAAGCGAAGATCGGGATCTTCGTCCACTGGGGGGTCTTCTCGGTCCCTGGCTTCGGGCAGTTTAGTGAGTGGTTTTGGTACTGGTGGCACTCCCAAAGGCGCGCTGAAGAAGTTGAGTTTATGCAGAAGAACTACCCGCCGGGCTTTAAATACGCGGATTTTGCGTCCGAGTTTCGCGCAGAGTTCTTCGAACCGGACAAGTGGGCAGACATATTCAAAGCCTCTGGAGCAAGGTAATGAGCAGCTGTCTGCCTGTTACCGCAGTGCATGTACCAACCTGTTGCTGTAACTTACAATTCTTCCTATTCACAAAATGTGTACAAGCCTGTTGTACAACTTTTTTTCTTATGGGCCACAGTGCGATACAAATAGAGACAAACCTGCTGTACTAGTATCTGAGTTTGTTTTGACCGCAAAAAATCGCTTTGATGGCCAGGGTTTGCTCACCCACAGGCCTACCTGCATCTGTTTCCTTTAGGCGGATTTATTTTCAATTCAATTCAATTCAATTCAATTCAATTCAATTTTATTTATAGTATCAATTCATAACTTGAGTTATCTCAAGACACTTTACAGATAGACCACACTCCAGAATTTACAAGGACCCAACAGTTCTAGTGGTTTCCTCCAGAGCAAGCAACAGTGCGACAGTGGCGAGGAAAAACTTCCTTTTAGGCAGAAACCTCGGTCAGACCCAGGCTCTTGGTAGGCGGTGTCTGACGGGCCGGTTGGGGTTAGAATGAAGAGTGGCAATAAAAATAGAAAAAATTAGTAGTTTGTAGAAGTTCTTTGTAGTAGTTCATGGCATAGCAGGACGCTGTGCGGCATTACAAGGCACAGCAGGACGTAGCAGGACGTAGCAGGGCTTATTATACAATAAACAATATATATTAAACAATCTATATTTTTCATCATATAGTAATCATTGTCTCTAAAACGTCATATCAGATTAGGTTTAACATAGTCTGTTACCATCTCACTTCCTTGTCCCAGTGCAAGGACAATGTGTTCATGTTTTTACAATTACAGGTATGTGGTTTTCACATCCAAACACCATGAGGGATTCACAAACTGGCCCTCAGCGAGCTCTTGGAACTGGAACTCAATGGATGTAGGTCCTCACCGGGACCTGGTGGGAGAACTGGCTACAGCTATCAGGAAGAAGTAAGGAGATCAGGAGAAGGATCCTGCTCAACATTCATTCAATAATACACGTATCTCGTTAGGGAGCATAGATAATAACATGTTAAAAAATGAATGTATTCATTTAGAGCTGGAAAGATTAGTTGTCAACTACTAAATTAATCGGTAACTATTTTCATAATTGATTAATAGGTTTGAGTAACTTTTTATTAAAAGAAAAACTTCATAAATGTGAATATTTTATCATCATATTTGGCTTTGGAAAACACTGATCAACATTTTCCTCCAATTTCTATCTAGACCAAACAACTAATCAAGAAAATAATCGACTGATTAATCAACAGTGAAATTAATTGTTGGTTGCAGGCCTTGATTCATTAATCAATGTGAATAATGACCGATTCACATCTGCAGGACAGCAATGTGGAAAGTAACAAAACAATCTAATATTGGTTAATCATATTCAGAATCTGATGAGTCGGGATAGCATAGTTAAATAAAATGACATGGCTAAACTGCTGTGTCGTGTGTGTGTGTGTGTGTGTGTGTGTGTGTGTGTGTTTGTGTTCACTCATATAGTTCTCCGCCAACAGGTCCCTGCACTTCGGTCTCTACCACTCTCTATATGAATGGTACAATCCTCTTTACTTGTTGGACCAAGCCTCTGGATATAAGACTCAGCATTTTGTTGCCAAAAAGGCTCTGCCGGAGCTAGTGGACCTTGTGATGTCATACAAACCTGATCTGATCTGGTCTGACGGGGACTGGGAAGCACCAGATACCTATTGGAACTCCACCGAGTTCCTGGCCTGGCTCTACAATGACAGCCCAATCAAGGTGAAATACAACCGGTTTTATCAGAGCATGTTTATTGCATAGTCTATAATCACTATATCAAAATGTAAAATCTTTTACAATGGTTTTTGTATTGATTTTACAATTCTTTTACTAGTACATAAGGAACTACACTGCCTAGCACCAGACTACTTCTCACAAATGCTTTAGTTTTAGGAACCATGAAGGTCCCTCATATCCTCCAACACTTCTCTTTTAGCTGTTCCACAAAAGCGGAACAAAAACTTTTGCTGATGCTGCTTTTAGCTACTTTTATTATTACTACTATGTTGCAACAGCCTGTCTGAGGATTTGATAGGAGCTGGAAATATAAATACCTTTAAACAAAGACTACAAAACCTACTTATTCAGTCTGGCTTTCACAGCCTATAATTATAATTTATTATCTGTTATTATTTTAAATGTTTATATTTGTCATAACTTTATTTCAGTGTTTTATATTTTTATGTGTGTGTGTGTATATATTATGACAGTTATTGTCTTAATTATTTTTATAACTTCTTACAGTTTTATATTATGATTGATATTGTTTTAAAATATTTATCGTTTTTTAAAAATATTGTATTCATATTTATATATATATATTGTTTTAATTTTTCATTCATCTTAGTGTGCATTGGTCTGTAAAATCCATTCATATATATTCTATATTATTTGTTATGATTCCATTTTCTTGTCTGATGTTTTTGATGTTGTCTGTTCAGTACTTTGAATAGCATTTTGTCATATTTATATAAATACATATTGATTGATTGATTGATCTGTTAATTTATTGATATCAAATCATCAGTAGCCTTGTATTGCATGTGAGAAATAAACTATTTAATAAAATGGCAGCAGCAGTCTTTTTTTCTATAGATAACCATTTGTGTGTTTTTTTCAGGATGTGGTGGTTACCAATGACAGGTGGGGTAAAGGCTGCTACTGCAAACATGGAGGCTACTACAACTGTGCTGACAGGTACACGCCTGGTAAACTTCCAGACCACAAATGGGAGAAATGCCAGTCCGTCGACAGCCGTTCCTGGGGTTACCGAAGGGACATGATGCTGAGCGAACTCATGGACCTGCCCTCCATCATTAAGGTGAAAGGTCACAGTAGGTCTTCGCCTACAACTGTACGTCCAGTTAGGGCTGGGCAATGTATCGATATTATATCGACATCGATAATTGAGGCTGGATATTGTCTTACATTATGGATATCATAATATCTTCATGCCACAAATGTTGTCTTTTCCTGGTTTCAGAGGCTACATTAGATTAGATCCTATTAGGTAGATTAGCTAATACTTTATTCATTCTACAATGGGGAAATTCCAAAGCAGCAGTATTTCCACAGTAAAAAGCAAACTAGCAAACAAACAGGCAAGCAACAGATAATGTGCAAAAAGTATTGAGTGAATGTAAAGTGGCATTATATCAAAAGTATTTTCAAGTAAAGTAAAGTGAGGTGGCCATAGTACCAATAATATTACAATGTAAGTAAGTAAGTGACATGAAATTAAAAACTAAAACTCTCATTGTGAAAATATTTTGTGAAAGCACTATTGGTCAACCCTACATTGTTAATGGAAAAACTCAAATATGTGAAGAATGTTTGGGCGATTTTAATGAATTACACAGAAGTAGTTAATGAACACTCAATTGAGGAGACAATTAAGCAGTACAGTTTAACCACAGTGTGTTATTGTGCAGTGCGTTCCCAACTCTCTGAAGTTCCTGTCTTCTTCAAGGTATATTTAAACTCATGCTGGTGGCGTTGTGTTTAGCTGAACCTTTAGGGTAAACAAAGATATTGTGGCCAACTAAAACACAGATTAGGGCTGCAAAATATATAGTTTTGTTAATCGTCATCCCAATATTAACTGGTGCAATATACATATTGCGAAAGGTTGCGACAGAGATTGTGTTTGTGTGAATCCACAGATTTTCTTTGTTCAGTAAAAGTAAGTTGGAAATGATTTCCTTTCATTTGTCTTTAGTTCAACAAGCAATTTGTTGCATTTAAACTAAAAGCAGCAGAAATGCAGAACTGAGCACACTTTAATATCTCTTTATTTATAAGTAATATTGTTATCGCTATAATCACAACGTTATTGCATATTTTCCTCATACCATGAGATGCTAAAGCATAGTTCAGCCCATGTCTCTCTCTGGTAAGTATGCCTAAGTGTTGCAGGGCCACCAATCCCCAAAAGGAGACAGTCCTGAAACCAAACATTTCCTTAACATGCAGCTGTCTACATTATTTGTATCTGTCTGAGCTTTCCCTTTTGTCTCATCATACCACATAGGCCTGCACGATTCGGGGAAAAATCAATCAAGATTTTTTTTGTGCTTAGAATTGATATCACGATTCTCTGCCACGATTTTCTTCACCATGACAAAACAAAACAAAGTGGCAGTACCAAACATAGATTATTTTTTTTGGCACATTGCTCATCACCACAAGCCTGTAAACACAGAGACAGTCTATGTTTAAAACTCACTGAAGAAAGTAGTAGTGTTTGTGATGCAATCGGCTCGGAAAATTAAATGAGAATCAAAGTCATTAAAAACATTGAATTATTTAAAAATTAAATTGTGAATCAAGGTCGCGATTTTATAAAGATTAATCGTGCAGACTTAATACCACAACATGGTGTTTCTGGAAATTGCACCGCAATATCGACATCGATGTATCAAAAATATTGTGATTTATTTTTTATTTTTTTCTAGCTCTCTTTTCGACTAGCTCTACGTTTAGTTTGAGATTTGACAATCTTGCATTACATTACACATCTCACACTCTCTTTTCCTCAGGACATGGTGTATGTAGTGGCATTGGGTGGTAACTACCTGCTGAACATTGGGCCGATGTCAGATGGCATGATTGCCCCGGTGTTTGAGGAGAGACTGAGGGGACTTGGTGCCTGGCTAGGGATTAATGGGGAGGCCATCTATGCTTCCAAACCCTGGAGGGTCCAGACGGAGAACAGCACTGTCACTGTCTGGTGAGATTGTCATTATGTGTTTCTTTTTCAATTCCATTTTCTGCCACTGTACCCTGTAAATTTGAACCAAAGATAACAATCCTTGGTTCAAATTTGACTAGTTTTCAAAGTTTCTTGGGCAGAAATATGTGTTTCTTTCAACCAAATTGCCCCAAAAGTAACGTGGATAGTTAGCTGAAACACTCTGCACAAGTCAAATCAGTCAAGATCAGTTCACTAGTATAATTGACTTGACAGTCTGTGATTATCCAACAACATCATCTGATTTGAATCTTAGTCAAAATAATTCATACTTTCTGCTTTTAACTAAAAAATTATATAAAATTTTGAAAAGGCAAAATGAGGTTTATTGACTATAAATTCCAAAATTGAGTATAGAAATAGTGGCAATAAGTTGCTGTGAGTGTAACATTGTGGTAGTTAAAAAAAAAACACAGAAAACGTTGAAAAAGGCTGCAAGAACATTGAGAATAAACAATGGAAAGAGACAAGATTTTGTTTTTATTTAACCTTTATTTATTCAGGGAAGGTTCACTGAGAGGCAGCCTCTCTTTTGCAGGAATGCCCTTATCACAGTCAACACAGTTCCACATTCATACCTGGAAGCTGCCAGTACAACCACAGTCTGATCAGGTCCACTGCAGTGGTTGGAGGTTAAGGGTCTTGCTCAAGTGCACCTCAGTGGTGGTAATGAGGGAGGGACAAGCGCTGCTCTTTCATTTCCCCACCCTCTCATTTGGGGATTGAACCGACGACCTCCCGGTCACAAACTCGTGTCTCTAACCTTTTAACACTTTAAAAAAAATGTGACAAAATTAGTGACAAAAAAGGTTTTCAATTTTGATCCGGAAGGTCAACACAATGGGTAAAGCAAAGCCAGGTTGCAGTGCCAGCAGGCTAAGCCAGATAGTCCAGACAACATATTCAAAAAAATTAAAATTGTGTATTCATTCCATTTAAACCACTGTTTGCTCCTATTATAGGTACACTGCTAACAACAAAACCGTGTACGCCATAATCCTTGGATGGCCGTCCAAACCACTACTTCAGCTCACAGCACCAAAGACGTCTGGAGCCACTCAAGTAAGCCTTACACCTGTATGCGTAATACAGTTTATCCCAGTTAAACTTATATGTCATAATCATAAACTCTACACACTACTTATTTATATCCACAGGTTACACTTCTGGACTACCCTAAATTTCCACTGAAGTGGACACCAGTCACACCGACAGCTGGACTGACGATTGTTATGCCTACAATGCCAGCATCTCCTGGGGATGCCTGGTGTGTGAAACTGGAGGGAGTAGTCTAACGTCAGAGAGTTGTAACAAAAGACCAAGTAGTCTTTAGGTCAATGGACGTGTCTGTTAACACTTTGCTGTACTGTGTGTGCAATAGTAAATGAAGTAATCAATGGGATTTAAGTGGGATTTCACTGTGCATTTAGTATGCACCAAAATATTAAAAGGTTGTCAACTGTTCAATGACAATGAATCTGAATGATTAAATGTAATTTGTTTGAAGTTAGGTAATCTCTATCATTTCTCTTTATTGAGCTCCTGTGTTCACTTACCCTGTGTTTTAGTGAACGTGATTTTTGTTTTATTTTCCCAGTATAAGGATGAGTGAAGTAGTTGCATTTGACCATATAGTTGCACTGAGCACATTATCTGCCTTTGAAAGAGATTTCAACATATCCTGTGTACTCTTTTTCACAGATTTTTACATCTGCATGTACAAGATTGTTTTTAAGATTATTATCACTGTGATGAATGGTTCTTTTAAATCTTTAAATAATGTAGGGTCTGAATATAATATGTGCCAATGTGTTTTTTATTATGGAGTCCAACATGTGACAGTTGGGTATCAGAATCAGAATCAGAAATACTTTATTGATCCCCGAAGGGAAACTCTGTTTTACAATTGCTCAGATATTAGAAATATAAATAAAGAAATAAAGAAATATAAGGAGTGTGGATATTTACATAGTTAAAGGTACATTATAATACAGTATTTACATAAATAACATAATTAAGGTGTTGCAATGGTGAAAAGAAATAATAACTAGCATGAAAAGAAATAATAATAATAATAATAGTAGTATATAATAAACATGGTTGTATCTTTCTTTTTCTGTGAGAAATTATTTTGTAACGGTTTGTTTCTTGATTTTACCATGTGATAGGCTTCTTCCACCATTGCCTGGGTGACCCTTTTCCTCTGTAATGTAATTGTACATTAATCAATTGAATCAAAAGCGGGATGCACAGTGATATTAAAAGGTTGTCAAAATAAACAATCCAACATTGTATGATTTTTTTTGGAAGAACAGGACACCTTAGAAAAAAGTGGTAATTTGCCTCATTTATAGAGGTATAGTATAGTATAAATCTGAGTGTTTGGATTTACATGTTCATTCAGATTTTACTTCCAGTTTGCAGAATGTTTTATCGTACATGTTTAAAATGTGGTGACGGGCCGCACCGCTGTTTTGCATTTGTCACCTTAGTAAAAATACGTATTCTTGATTGTATATGACTAAAAAATGGTCGAAGAAGATATCAAGAGGCCATCTGAGTAGGGCATGTACAGTATGTGTGTATCGCGAGACTTACAGTGGATGATGTCATTGCCAAAGCACAGAGCCTTAACAAAGTCTTTGTCCCTTTTCTATAAATTGCTCTCACACCTACAATTTTTACTTGTCGTGCACATTTATACATCAAAACGTAGGTATTATCACGCACACATGCCCACACACACGTACGTAGACAGATGCACACTCAGTGACACTAGCTATGTTTCCATCCACACGTTTTTGTCCAAATTAAGCATGATCCATTTTGTCTACAAAAAGTTTGTTTGCAAATGTTTGCTTGAATGTTGTGCAATTCA
>NC_045746.1:12871792-12872991 GCF_008692095.1 Etheostoma spectabile
GAATGGAAACACCTTAAAATGTCTAAAATATAATGAATTGATATATACGAATTTGATCGCAAAACAGTATGTGACGTTTTTATTCACTTGAACGCTGTTGGATGGAAACACACTTTCACTGGCTTTATTCGCATGAGTAAGCAAACGACGTAAGCATTACTACATTACATTCACGGGTGCAAGCTGTATAATTTTCTTGTTTTTTCCTAATGAGAAATAGTGACATATGTTTATTTGCAAGGAAAAAAACATATTAAGGTATATTTTCTCTAAAATTATAGATAAAGGAGTCAAACTTCTAAATATTTTTGGGGTGGTTATATCATCCCTTCACACCAATCATGACACACATTTTTTTTTTAGTAATCACAGAGCCAGTACTTCACAGGTCACCATGCTGCCACTTGTCAAAACAAGTAGCAGCGGTCAGAATGTGTGACCCCACTGTAACTGCTTAATAAAGGAGTCAAACTTCTAAATATTTTTGGGGTGGTTATTTCATCCGTTCACAATAATCTGGACACATATTTTTTTCATTTTGAGTCATCAAAGAGCTTGAGTAGCTGATGCCGGTGTTATGTGCCTTCTGGTTTTTCCACCTACTGGTTTCCGAGGCTGTCCAGATGCCGTGTAAACCTCAATGGCTACCCACGTCGACAGATTCGCTACAAATTCATAAACATTTTACTGGCCTTTGCATGTCACACCTCAATATAAAACTGTACTGAACTGAACTGAATATCTGAGCACGACACTACAAAAACATTGTACAGCGGGAAAATTGTGTTTTAAATAAATTACGATGATCCGTGTCGCGCTGGGTTCGAACCTTCTTTGGCAAAAACCGTAAATAATGGTTCAAGAGTCCACTGCACCGTACACTACACCATCGCATCAGTCAAATTCATACACAAACCAAACTTTGGTTACAATTACAATTTAACAGCGTAAACCGAAACAACTTGTTACCTTGATTTAGGCTTAAAATCATGATTAAATCATGCACTATAACCTCCTGCTACACCTCTGCTCTGTCCATGTGCAAGGACTCGTCATAAATTACACCAGGCAGCACACGGTTTAAGAAACAATCTGTCTAAAACAACTGGTTACCTTGGGCTGGAAACGCGTGATCGCAAGGCTCTCAATCAGCTACAACAACACGTTTCTTGGATTTATGAGAAGAAGCAATATTTCTA
>NC_045746.1:12873001-12873198 GCF_008692095.1 Etheostoma spectabile
TCAAATGCATACATCTACGTTTCCAATAGCCTACAACGTTATGTTTAAGATGGAATACGCATTTGATACCCCTACAATACAAAGTTCTGTTTAAGAAATGTTAATAGTTTGTGCCCAACCTTATGAATTGTTGGTGTTGTAGCATAGGCTATATTATATGTCAACTACGCACCCAGATATCAGCAAATCAGTTTTTA
>NC_045746.1:12873208-12873445 GCF_008692095.1 Etheostoma spectabile
AGACGAAAGGTGAACGTTGTTTAACACATTTGTGTTATGAGTGTCCCCGATACTTCACACAGACAGAAGCGTTTACGTTCAAGTAACGTTCCGACAAAAATGCAAACACAATGAAGTAAGATTCCAATGTTTCTTTATTGTCAACGAGATCGGAAAAAACGATCCGATGGTGTAGTGGACGGTGCAGTGGACTCTTATACTATTATTTTTGCCGAAGAAGGTTCGAACCCAGCGCGA
>NC_045746.1:12873455-12873864 GCF_008692095.1 Etheostoma spectabile
ATCGTAATTTATTTTAAAACACAATTTTCCCGCTGTACTATGTTATTGTAGTGTCGGGCTCAGATATTCAGTTCAGTTCAGTACAGTTTATATTGAGGTGTGACATGCAAAGGCCAGTAAAATGTTTATGAATTTGTAGCGAATCTGTGGACGTGGGTAGCCGTTGAGGTTTACACGGCATCTGGACAGCCTCGGAAACCAGTAGGTGGAAAAACCAGAAGGCACATAACACCGGCTTGGGTTGCTGTTGCTGGCTTGGTTGCCGATGCCGGCTTTGGTTGCCGATGCCGGCTTTGGTTGCCGATGCTGGCATGAGTGCTGATTCCACGCTGATCTCCACGTTTTGAGCATGAAGATGTGTTTTTAACAGCTACTGTTAAGAAACCAGTGTAAATCTGTTGAAACGAAT
>NC_045746.1:12873874-12873987 GCF_008692095.1 Etheostoma spectabile
ACAAGGTTAAAACATCACAAAAAGCTTAGAAGAGGCCGAACGCACATTTCCAGCATGGAGATTTGTGTTTAACAGCTACTATTAAGAAACCAGTGTAAATCTGTTGAAACGAA
>NC_045746.1:12873997-12874096 GCF_008692095.1 Etheostoma spectabile
ACAAGGTTAAAACATCACAAAAAGCTCAGAAGAGGGCAAAACGCACGTTTCCAGCATGGAGATGTGTGTTTAAGTGCTACTGTTAAGAAACTAGTGTAA
>NC_045746.1:12874106-12874210 GCF_008692095.1 Etheostoma spectabile
AAATGACAGCAACAAGGTTAAAACATCACAAAAAGCTCAGAACAGGCCAAAACGCATGTTTCCTGCATTTAGATGTGTGTTTAAGTGCTACTGTTAAGAAACTA
>NC_045746.1:12874220-12874462 GCF_008692095.1 Etheostoma spectabile
CCTGTTGAAATGACAGCAACAAGGTTAAAAAATCACAATAATCTCAGAAAAGGCCGAAACGCACGTTTCCAGCATGGAGATTTGTTTTTAACAGCTACTGTTAAGAAACAATTGTAAACCTGTTGAAATGAATGAAACAAGGTTAAAACATCACAAAAAGCTCAGAAGAGGCCGAAACACAGGTTTCCAGCATGGAGATTTGTGTTTAACAGCTTCTGTTAAGAAACTAGTGTAAACCTGTT
>NC_045746.1:12874472-12874712 GCF_008692095.1 Etheostoma spectabile
CAACAAGGTTAAAACATCACAAAAAGTTCAGAAGAGGCTGAAACGCAAGTTTCCAGCATGGAGATTTGTTTTTAACAGCTACTGTTAAGAAACAAGGCCAGTAAGGGGCTCTAAGTCGAGCTGATGACTTCCATTATGGGTCAACATCGTACAGCACCCCCATACTCCCTCCCAAGGCCCAATGAGAGGCTTTCAGACTGACCTTTGACCTACAGGGAATACAGGCCTCCACTCTAAGTC
>NC_045746.1:12874722-12875070 GCF_008692095.1 Etheostoma spectabile
GCACTGAGGCTGGGTTAACACCCTGCAGCACCCTCATGCTCTCTCCCATGTCCCAGAAAGTGGATAAAGGTCTGGCTGAAGACCTCAATGGCTAAAGCCATCCACTCTAAGCCCCACTTATATGCACTGAGGCTGGGTTAACATGCTCCAGCACCCTCATACTCACTCCCAAGGCCCATTGAGATTGTGTGAGGCTTGCCTTTTACCTCCAGGGCTTTAGGCCTCCACTCTAAGCCCCAAAACAATACCCTGAGGCTGGGTTAACATGCACCAGCACCCTCACACTCCCTCCCAGTAAGTGGCTTTCAGTCTGGCTGATGACCTCCAGGGCTATAGGCCTCCACTTTA
>NC_045746.1:12875095-12899217 GCF_008692095.1 Etheostoma spectabile
AGTCCCGGTACATGCACTGAGGCTGGGTTAACATGCCCCAGCACCCTCACCACTCCTCCAGCCGCCTTAATTCCTCTAGTCGGGCTGATGACCTCCAGGGCTACAGGCCTCCACTTTAAGTCCGTTACATGCACTGAGGCTGGGTTAACATGCTCCAGCAGGCTCACACTCACTCCCAATGCCCAGTAAGTGGCTCCAAGTCTGGCTGATGACTTCCAGGGCTACAGGCCTCCACTTTAAGTCCCTTAATATGCCCCAGGCTGGGCTAATATGCTCCAGCACCCTCACTCTCACTATCAAGGCCCGATTAGTGGCTGTGAGGCTGGCCTTTGACCTCCAGGGTTACAGCCCTCCACTCTAAGCCCCAAAACGATGCACTGAGGCTGGGTTAACATGCCCCAGCACCCTAACACTCCCTCCCAAGGCCCAGAAAGTGGCTCTAAGTCTGGCTGATGACCTCAAGGCTGGGTTAACACCCTCCAGCACCCCCAAGCTCCCTCCCAAGGCCCAGTGAGTTGCTTAGAGTCAGGCTGATGACCTCCAGAGCTACAGGCCTCCACTATAAGTCCCAGTTACATAAACTGAGGCTTGGTTAACATGCTCCAGCACCTTCACACTCACTCCCAAGGCCCAATGAGTGTCTGTGAGGCTGGCCTTTGAACTGCAGGGCCACAGGCCTCCAATCTAAAACCCAAGACGATGCAATGAGGCTGGGTTAACATGGCCCAGCACCCTCACACTGACTCTTAATGCCCTGTAAGAGGCTGTTAGGCTGGCCTTTGACATCCAAAGGCCCAGTAAGTGGCTCTAAGTCTGGCTGATGACCTCCAGGCTGGGTTAACAT
Source organism: Etheostoma spectabile (assembly GCF_008692095.1). Classification (NCBI taxonomy): domain Eukaryota; kingdom Metazoa; phylum Chordata; class Actinopteri; order Perciformes; family Percidae; genus Etheostoma; species Etheostoma spectabile. Next base: position 12,875,940 of record NC_045746.1, read on the forward strand.
CCTCCAGCACCCCCGTGCTCCCTCCCAAGGCCCAGTAAGTTGATTTCAGTATGACTTTTGACCTCCGGTGATATAGAAATCCACTCTAAGTCCTCGTTTAATGCACTGAGGCTGGGTCAACATGCTATAGCACCCTCACACTCACTCCCAAGGCCCAGTGATTGGCTTTAAGGCTGGCCTTTGACCTCCAAGGCTACAGGCCTCAACTCTAAGCCCCAAAACAATGCACTGAGGCTGGGTAAACATGGCCCAGCACCCTTACACTCCTTCCCAAAGAGCAGTAAGTTGCTTGTGAGAGGCCTTTGACCTCAAGGGCTACAGGCCTCCATTCTAAGCCCCAAAACGATGCAATGAGGCTGGGTTAACATGCCCCACCAACCTAAAAATCCCTCCCTAGGCCCAGTAGATGGCTCTGAGTCTGGCCGACAAACTGCAGGGATGTAGGCCTCCACTCTAAGCCCCACTTAAATAAACTGAGGCTGGGTTAACATGCTCCAGCACCCTCAAACTCACTCCCAAGGCCCATTGAGATTGTGGGAGGCTGGCCTTTTACCTTCAGGGCTACAGGCCTCCACTCTAAGCCCCAAAACGATGCCCTGAGGCTGGGTTAACATGCACCAGCACCCTCACACTCCCTTACAAGGTCCAGTAAGTGTCTTTCAGTCTGGCTGATGACCTCCAGGGCTACAGGCCTCCACTTTAAGTCCAAGTTACATGCACTGAGAGTGGGTTAACATGCTCCAGCACGCTCAAACTCACTCCCAAGGCCCAGTAAGTGGCTCTAAGTCTGGCTGATGACCTCCAGGGCTACAGGCCTCCACTTTAAGTCCCATTTACATGCCCCAGGCTGGGCTTATATGCTCCAGCACCCTCACACTCACTACCAAGGCCCAGTGAGTGGCTGTGAGGCTGCCCGTTGACCTCCAGGGTTACAGTCGTCCACTATAAGTCCCAGTTACATGCACTGGGGCTTGGTTAACATGCTCCAGCACCCTCACACTCACTCCCAAGGCCCAGTAAGTGGCTCTAAGTCTGGCTGATGATCTCCAGGGCTACAGGCCTCCACTATAAGTCCCAGATGTGTGCACCGAGGCTTGTTTAACATGCTCCAGCACCCTCAAAATCACTCCCAAGGCTCAGTAGGTGGCTCTTAGTCTGGCTAATGGCCTCTAGGGCTATAGGCATCCAGTCTAAGTCCCAGTTACATGCACTGAGGTTGGGTTAACATGCCCAAGCACCCTCAAACTCCCTCCCTAGGCCCAGTAATTGGCTCTAAGTCTTGCTGATGACGTCAAGGCTGGGTTAACACCCTCCAGCACCCCCATACTCCCTCCCAATATGTGTCTGTCAGTCTGGCCTTTGACCTCCAGGGATACAGGCCTCCACTCTAAATCCCAGTTACATGCACTGAGGCTGGACTAACACAATCCATGCTCCCTCCCAAGGCCCAGTAAGTGGCTGTCAGTCTGGCCTTTGACCTCCACGGTTAACGGCCTGCCCTCTAAGCCCCAGATACATGCACTGAGCCCGGGTTAACATATTCCAGCACACTCACACTCCCTCTTTAGGCCCAGCATGTGGCTGTCAGTCTGGCCTTTGACCTATAGGGCTACAAGCCTCCACTCTATGTCCCAGTTACATGCACTGAGAGTGGGTTACCATGCCCAAGCATGATCACACTCCCTCCCAATGCCCACTAAGTGTCGCTAAGTCTGGCTGATGACGATCAGGCTTGGTTAAAACCCTCCAGCACCCTCATTCTCCCACCCAAGGCCCATAAAATTGATATAGGTCTGGCCGAAGACCTCCAGGGCTAAAAATCTCCAATCTAAGTCCCAGATATATGCACTGAGGCTGGGTTAACAGCCTCTTGCACCCTCACACTCACTCCCAAGGCACAGTGAGTGGCTGTGAGGCTGGCCTTTGAACTGCAGGAATACAGGGCTCCACTCTCAAACCCAAAACGATGCACTGAGGCTGGGTTAACATCCCCCAGAACCCTCACACTCCCTCCCAAGGCCCAGTGAGTTGCTGTGAGAGTGGCCTTTGACCTCCAAGGCTACAGGCCTCCAATCTAAGCCCCAAAATGATACACTAGGGCTGGGTTAACATGCCCCAGCACCCTCAAACTCCCTCCCTATGCCCAGTAACCTCAAACTCAATCCTAAGCCCCAAAACTATGCACTGAGGCTGGGTTAACATGCCACAGCACCCTACCACTCCCTCCCAAGGCCCAGTAAGTGGTCTAAGTCTGGCTGGTGACCTCCAGGGCTACAGGCCTCCACTATAAGTCCCTGTTACATGCACAGAGAATGGTTTAACATGCTCCAGCACCCTCACACTCACTCCCAAGGCTCAGTAGGTGGCTCTGGCTGATGGCATCCAAGGCTACAAGCCTCCACTCTAAGCCCCAAAACGATGCATTAAGGCTGGGTTAACATGCTCCAGCACCCTCAAACTCACTCCCAAGGCCCAGTATGTGGCTCTAAGTCCGGCTGATGACCTCCAGGGTTAAATGCCTCCACTTTAAGTCCAAATTACATGCACTGAGGCTGGGTTAACATTCTCCGGCAACCTCACATTTACTATCAAGGCCCAGTAAGTGGCTGTGAGGCTGGCCGTTGACCTCAAGGGTTACAGGCCTCCAATCGTAGCCCCAAAACAATGCACTGAGACTGGGTTAACATGCCCCAGCACCCTCACACTCCCTCCCAAAGACCAGAAAGTGGCTCTGAGTCTGGGCGACGAACTGCAGGGCTGTAGGCCTCCACTCTAAGCCCCACTTACATGGACTGAGGCTGGGTTAACATGCTCCAGCAGCTTCAAACTCACTCCCAAGGCCCATTGACATTGTGGGAGGCTGGCCTTTTACCTTCAGGGCTACAGGCCTCCACTCTAAGCCCCAAAACAATGCCCTGAGGCTGGGTTAACATTCTCCAGCACGCTCACACTCACTACCAAGGCCCAGTGAGTGGCTGTGAGGCTGGCCTTTGACCTCTAAGGCTACAGGCCTCCACGCTAAGACCCAAAACAATGCACTGAGGCTGGATTAACATGCCTCAGCACCCTCACACTCCCTCCCAAGGCCCATAAGTGGCTCTAAGTCTTGCTGATGACCTCCAGGCTGGGTTAACTTCCTCCAGCATCCCCATACTCCCTCCCAAAAACCCAGTAAGTGGCTGTCAGTCTGGCCTTTGACCTCCAGGGATACAGGCCTCCTCCCTAAGTCCCGGTTATATTCACTGAGGCTGGGTTAACACCCTCCAGCACCCTCATTCTCCCTCCCAAGGACCAGAAAGTGGATATAAGTCTGGCTGAAGACCTCCAGGGCTAAAGGTCTCCACTCTAAGTCCCAGATACATGCACTGAGGCTGGGTTAACATGCTCCAGCACCCTCACCCTCACTCCCAAGGCCCAGTTAGTGGCTGTGAGGCTGGCCTTTGAACTCCAGGGCTACAGGTCTCCACTCTAAGCCCCATAACGATGCACTGAGGCTGGGTTAAAATACCCCAGAACCCTCACACTCCCTCCCAAGGCCCAGTAAGGTGCTCTAAGTCTGGCTGATGACCTCCAGGGCTACAGGCCTACACTCTAAGTCCAAGGTACATGCACTGAGGCTGGGTTAACATGCTCCATTACCCTCACACTTACTCCCAAGGCCCAGTGATTGGCTGTGAGAGTTGCCTTTGACCTCCAAGGCTACCGGCCTCCACTCTAAGCCCCAAAACAATGCACTGAGGCTGGGTTAACATGGCCCAGCATCCTCAACACTCCCGTCCAAGGCCCAGTGAGTTTCTCTGAAGCTGGCCGTTGACCTCCAGGGCTACAGCCCTCCACTCTAAGCCCCAAAACGATGCACTGAGGCTGCGGTAACATACCCCAGAGACCCTCACAATCCCTCCCAAGAACAAGTAAGTGGCTTTAAGTCTGGCTGATGACCTCCAGGCTGGGTTGACACCCTCCAGCACCCCCATGCTCCCTCCCAAGGCCCTGTAAGTGGGTGTCAGTCTGGCTGATGACCCCCAGGGCTACAGGCCTCAACTCTAAGTCCCAGTTTCATGCACTGTGGCTGGGTTAACATAGTCTTGCACCATCACACTCACTCCCAAGGCCCAGTGATTGGCTTTGATGCTGGCCTTTGACCTCCAAGGCTACAGCCCTCAACTCTAAGCCCCAAACCTATGCACTGAGGCTGGGTAAACATGGTCCAGCAACCTCACACTCACTCCCAAGGCCCAGTAAGTGGCTCTGATTCTGGCTGATGACCTCCAGGCAGGGTTAACACCTTCCAGCACCACCATGCACCCTCTCAAGGCCCTGTAAGTGGCTGTCAGTCTGGCTTTTGACCCCAGGATCAGGCCTCCACTCTTAGTCCGAGTTATATGCACTGAGGCTGGGTTAAAATCTTCCAGCACCCTCATGCTCCCTCCCAAGGCCCAGTAATTGGCTTTGATGCTGGCCTTTGAACTCCAGGGCTACAGGCCTCAACTCTAAGCCCCAAAACTATGCACTGAGGCTGGGTAAACATGGCCCAGCACCCTCACACTCACTCCCAAGGCCCAGTAAGTGGCTCTAATTCTGGTTGATGACCTCCAGGCTGGGTTAACACCCTCCCGCACCCACATGCTCCCTCCCAAGGCCCAGTAAGTGGCTTTCAGTCTGGCCTTCGACCTACAGGGTTACAGGCCTCCACTCAAAGTCCCAGTTATATTCACTGAGGCTGGGTTAACACCCTCCAGCACCCTCATTCTCCCTCCCAAGGACCAGAAAGTGGATATAAGTCTGGCTGAAGACCTCCAGGGCTAAAGGTCTCCACTCTAAGTCCCAGATACATGCACTGAGGCTGGGTTAACATAATCCGGCACCCTCACCCTCACTCCCAAGGTCCAGTTAGTGGCTGTGAGAATGGCCTTTGAACTCCAGGGCTACAGGTCTCCACTCTAAGCCCCATAACGATGCACTGAGGCTGGGTTAAAATACCCCAGAACCCTCACACTCCCTCCCAAGGCCCAGTAAGGTGCTCTAAGTCTGGCTGATGACCTCCAGGGCTACAGGCCTACACTCTAAGTCCAAGGTACATGCACTGAGGCTGGGTTAACATGCTCCATTACCCTCACACTTACTCCCAAGGCCCAGTGATTGGCTGTGAGAGTTGCCGTTGACCTCCAGGGCTACAGCCCTCCACTCTAAGCCCCAAAACGATGCATTGAGGCTGCGGTAACATACCCCAGAACCCTCACAATCCCTCCCAAGAACAAGTAAGTGGCTCTAAGTCTGGCTCATGACCTCCAGGCTGGGTTGACACCCTCCCGCACCCACATGCTCACTCCCAAGGCCCAGTAAGTGGCTTTCAGTCTGGCCTTTGACCTACAGGTATACAGGCCTCCACTCAAAGTCCCAGTTATATTCACTGAGGCTGGGTTAACACCCTCCAGCACCCTCATTCTCCCTCCCAAGGACCAGAAAGTGGATATAAGTCTGGCTGAAGACCTCCAGGGCTAAAGGTCTCCACTCTAAGTCCCAGATCCATGAACTGAGGCTGGGTTAACATGCTCCAGCACCCTCATTCTCCCTCCCAAGGACCAGAAAGTCGATATAAGTCTGGCTGAAGAACTCCAGGGCTAAAGGTCTCCACTCTAAGTCCCAGATACATGCACTGAGGCTGGGTTAACATGCTCCAGCACCCTCACCCTCACTCCCAAGGCCCAGTTAGTGGCTGTGAGGCTGGCCTTTGAACTCCAGGGCTAAGGGTCTCCACTCTAAGCCCCAAAACGATGCACTGAGGCTGCGGTAACATACCCCAGAACCCTTACATTCACTCCCAAGGCCCATTAAGTGGCTCTGATTCTGGCTGATGACCTCCAGGCAGGGTTAACACCTTCCAGCACCACCATGCACCCTCCCAAAGCCCAGTAAGTGGCTGTCAGTCTGGATTTTGACCTCCAAGGATACAGGCCTCCACTCTTAGACCAAGTTATATGCACTGAGGCTGGGTTAAAATCTTCCAGCATCCTCATGCTCCATCCCAAGGCCCAGTAATTGGCTTTGATGCTGGCCTTTGAACTCCAGGGCTACAGGCCTCAACTCTAAGCCCCAAAACTATGCACTGAGGCTGAGTAAACATGGCCCAGCACCCTCACACTCACTCCCAAGTCCCAGTAAGTGGCTCTAATTCTGGCTGATGACCTCCAGGCTGGGTTAACACCCTCCCGCACCCACATGCTCCCTCCCAAGGCCCAGTAAGTGGCTTTCTGTCTGGCCTTCGACCTACAGGGATACAGGCCTCCACTCAAAGTCCCGGTTATATTCACTGAGGGTGGGTTAACACCCTCCAGCACCCTCATTCTCCCTCCCAAGGACCAGAAAGTCGATATAAGTCTGGCTGAAGACCTCCTGGGCTAAAGGTCTCCACTCTAAGTCCCAGATACATGCACTGAGGCTGGGTTTACATGCTCCCAACCCTCCCCCTCACACTCCAAGGCCTTTTTGGTGCTGTGAGGCTGGCCATTGAACTCCATGGCTACAGGTCTCGACTCTAAGCCCCATAACGATGCCTGAGGCTGAGTTAAAATACCCCAGGAACCCTCACACCACCTCCCAAGGCCCAGTAAGGTGCTCTAAGTCTGGCTGATGACCTCCAAGGCTACAGGCCTACACTCTAAGTCCAAGGTACATGAACTGAGGCTGGGTTAACATGCTCCATTACCCTCACACTTACTCCCAAGGCCCAGTGATTGAATGTGAGAGTTGCCTTTGACCTCCAAGGCTACCGGCCTCCACTCTAAGCCCCAAAACAATGCACTGAGGCTGGGTTAACATGGCCCAGCATCCTCAAACTCCCGTCCAAGGCCCAGTGAGTTTCTCTGAAGCTGGCCGTTGACCTCCAGGGCTACAGCCCTCCACTCTAAGCCCAAAACGATGCACTGAGGCTGCCGTAACATACCCCAGAACCCTCACAATCCCTCCCAAGAACAAGTAAGTGGCTTTAAGTCTGGCTGATGACTCCATAAGCTGGGTTTGACACCATCCCAGCACCCCCATTCTCCTCCCCAAGGCCCTGTAAGTGGGTGTCAGTCTGGCTGATGCCACCAGGGCTACGGCCTCAACTCTAAGTCCCCAGTGTCATGCACTTGGCTGGGTTAACATATTCTTTGCACCATCACACTCACTCCAGGCCCAGTGATTGGCTTTGAATGCTGGGCCTTTGACCTCCAAGGCTACAGCCCTCACGTCTAAGCCCCCAAACCTATGCACTGAGGCTGGTAAATCTGGTCGCAGCGGCACCTCACATTCCTCGCCAAGGGCCCAGAAGTGGCTCTGATTCTGACTGATGACCTCCAGGCAGGGTTAACACCTTCCACACTCCCTGCCACCCTCTCAAGGCCCAGTAAGTGGCTTCAGTCTGGCTTTTGACCTCCAAGGATACAGGCCTCCACTCTTAGACCAAGTTATAATGCACTGAGGCTGGGTTAAAATCTTCCAGCCCCTTCATCTGCTCCCTCCCAGTGCCCAGTAATTGGCTTTGATGCCTGGGCATTTGACTCGCTACAGGCCTTAACTCTAAGCCCCAAAACTATGCACTGAGGCTGAGTAAACATGGGCCAGACCCTCACACTTCACTCCAAGGCCCGTAAGTGCTCTACTTCTGGCTATTCCTCCAGGGGCTACAGGCCTACACTCTAATCCAAGTACATGCCCTGAGGCTGGGTTAACATGCTTCCATTACCCTCACATTTACTCCAAGGCCCGGTGATTCGCTGTGAGAGTTGCCTTTGACCTCCAAGGCTACCGGCTCCATCCCTAAGCCCCAAAACAATGCACTGAGGCTGGGTTAACATGGCCCAGCATCCTCAAACTCCCGTCCAAGGCCCAGTGAGTTTCTCTGAAGCTGGCCGTTGACCTCCAGGGGTACAGCCCTCCACTCTAAGCCCCAAAACGATGCACTGAGGTTGCGGTAACATACCCCAGAACCCTCACAATCCCTCCCAAGAACAAGTAAGTTGCTTTAATTCTGGCTGATGACCTCCAGGCTGTTGACACCTCCAGCACCCCCCTAGCTCCCCTCCAAGGCCCTGTAAGTGGTGTCGTCAGGGCTGATGACCCCCAAACTACAGACCTCAACTCTATGTTGTGCAGTTCAATGCACTGTGGCTGGGTAAACATAGTCTTGCCTATCACTCACTCCCAAGGCCATTGATTTGGCTTTGATGCTGGCGCTTTTGACCTCCAAGGCTACGAGCCCTCAACTCTAAGCCCCTAACCTATGCACTGAGCTGGGTAACATGGTCCCAGCACCTCACACACTCACGTCCCAAGGCCCAGTAAGTGGCTCTGATTCTGGCTGATGACCGTCCGAGGCAGGGTCACACATCCTCCAGCCTCCACCATTCACCCTCATGCCTCCGTAAGTGGCTGTCAGTCTGGCTTTTGACCTCCAAGGATACAGGCCTCCACTCTTAGTCCGAGTTATATGCACTGAGGCTGGGTTAAAATCTTCTAGCACCCTCATGCTCCCTCCCAAGGCCCAGTAATTGGCTTTGATGCTGGCCTTTGAACTCCAGGGCTACAGGCCTCAACTCTAAGCCCCAAAACTATGCACTGAGGCTGGGTAAACATGGCCCAGCACCCTCACACTCACTCCCAAGGCCCAGTAAGTGGCTCTAATTCTGGTTGATGACCTCCAGGCTGGGTTAACACCCTCCCGCACCCACATGCTCCCTCCCAAGGCCCAGTAAGTGGCTTTCAGTCTCTGGCTACAGACCTCCAGGGCCAATAGGTCTCCACTCTAAGTCCCAGATACATGCACTGAGTGCTGGGTTAACATGTCCGCACCCTCAAACCCCACTCCCAAGGCCCATTTAGTGGCTGTGAGGCTGGCTGTTGAACTCCCAGGGCTACAGGTCTCCACCGTAAGCCCAGATCACATGCACTGAGGCTGGGTTACATGCTCCGCACCTCACTTCCCAAGGCCCAGTTAGTGGCTGTGGGCGGCCTTTGAACTCCAGGGCTACAGTCTCCACTCTAGACCCCATTAACTGCACTGAGGCTGGGTTAAGATACCCCAGAACCCACTCACGTCCCTCCCAAGGCCGTAAGGTGCTTTAAGTCTGGCTGATGACCCCCAGGGCTATAGGCCTCAACTCTCAGGCCCAAACCTATGCACTGAGGCTGGGTAAACATGGTCCAGCAACCTCACACTCACTCCCAAGGCCCAGTAAGTGGCTCTGATTCTGGCTGATGACCTCCAGGCAGGGTTAACACCCTCCAGCACCACCATGCACCCTCCCAAGGCCCAGTAAGTGGCTGTCAGTCTGGCTTTTGACCTCCAAGGATACAGGCCTTCACTCTTAGTCCGAGTTATAAGCACTGAGGCTGGGTTAAAATCTTCTAGCACCCTCATGCTCCCTCCCAAGGCCCAGTAATTGGCTTTGATTCTGGCCTTTGAACTCCAGGGCTACAGGCCTCAACTCTAAGCCCCAAAACTATGCACTGAGGCTGAGTAAACATGGCCCAACACCCTCACACTCACTCCCAAGGCCCAGTTAGGTGCTCTAAGTCTGGCTTATGACCTCCAGGGCTACAGGCCTACACTCTAAGTCCAAGGTACATGCACTGAGGCTGGGTTAACATGCTCCATTACCCTCACACTTACTCCCAAGGCCCAGTGATTGGCTGTGAGAGTTGCCTTTGACCTCCAAGGCTACCGGCCTCCACTCTAAGCCCCAAAACAATGCACTGAGGCTGGATTAACATGGCCCAGCATCCTCACACTCCCGTCCAAGGCCCAGTGAGTTTCCCTGAAGCTGGCCGTTGACCTCCAGGGCTACAGCCCTCCACTCTAAGCCCCAAAACGATGTACTGAGGCTGCGGTAACATACCCCAGAACCCTCACAATCCCTCCCAAGAACAAGTAAGTGGCTTTAAGTCTGGCTGATGACCTCCAGGCTGGGTTGACCCCCTCCAGCACCCCCATGCTCCCTCCCAAGGCCCTGTAAAAGGGTGTCAGTCTGGCTGATGACCCCCAGGGCTACAGGCCTCAACTCTAAGTCCCAGTTTCATGCACTGTGGCTGGGTTAACATAGTCTTGCACTATCACACTTACTCCCAAGGCCCAGTGATTGAATTTGATGCTGGACTTTGACCTTCAAGGCTACAGCCCTCAACTCTAAGCCCCAAACCTATGCACTGAGGCTGGGTAAACATGGTCCAGCAACCTCACACTCACTCCCAAGGCCCAGTAAGTGGCTCTGATTCTGGCTGATGACCTCCAGGCAGGGTTAACACCCTCCAGCACCACCATGCACCCTCCCAAGGCCCAGTAAGTGGCTGTCAGTCTGGCTTTTGACCTCCAAGGATACAGGCCTCCACTCTTAGTCCGAGTTATATGCACTGAGGCTGGGTTAAAATCTTCTAGCACCCTCATGCTCCCTCCCAAGGCCCAGTAATTGGCTTTGATGCTGGCCTTTGAACTCCAGGGCTACAGGCCTCAACTCTAAGCCCCAAAACTATGCACTGAGGCTGGGTAAACAGGCCCAGCACCCTCACACTCACTCCCAAGGCCCAGTAAGTGGCTCTAATTCTGGTTGATGACCTCCAGGCTGGGTTAACACCCTCCCGCACCCACATGCTCCCTCACAAGGCCCAGTAAGTGGCTTTCAGTCTGGCCTTCGACCTACAGGGATACAGGCCTCCACTCAAAGTCCCGGTTAAATTCACTGAGGCTGGGTTAACATAAACCAGCACCCTCACCCTCACTCCCAAGGCCCAGTTAGTGGCTGTGAGGCTGGCCTTTGAACTCCAGGGCTACAGGTCTCCACTCTAAGCCCCATAACGATGCACTGAGGCTGGGTTAAAATACCCCAGAACCCTCACATCCCCTCCCAAGGCCCAGTAGGTGCTCTAAGTCTGGCTGATGACCTCCAGGGCTACAGGCCTACACTCTAAGTCCAAGGTACATGCACTGAGGCTGGGTTAACATGCTCCATTACCCTCACACTTACTCCCAAGGCCCAGTGATTGGCTGTGGAGTTGCCTTTGACCTCCAAGGCTACCAGCCTCAACTCTAAGCCCAAAAAAATGCACTGAGGCTGGGTAAACATGGCCCAGCATCCTCACACTCCCGTCCAAGGCCCAGTGAGTTTCTCTGAAGCTGTCCGTTGACCTCCAGGGCTACAGCCCTCCACTCTAAGCCCCAAAACGATGCACTGAGGCTGCGTAACATACCCCAGAACCCTCACAATCCCTCCAAGAACAAGTAAGTGGCTCTAAGTCTGGCTCATGACCTCCAGGCTGGGTTGACACCCTCCGCACCCACATGCTCCCTCCCAAGGCCCAGTAAGTGGCTTTCAGTCTGGCCTTCGACCTACAGTATACAGGCCTCCACTCAAAGTCCCAGTTATATTCACTGAGGCTGGGTTAACACCTTCCAGCACCCTCATTCTCCCTCCCAAGGACAAGAAAGTCGATATAAGTCTGGCTGAAGACCTCCAGGGCTAATGGTCTCCACTCTAAGTCCCAGATACATGCACTGAGGCTGGGTTAACATGCTCCAGCACCCTCACCCTCACTCCCAAGGCCCAGTTAGTGGCTGTGAGGCTGGCCTTTGAACTCCAAGGCTACAGGTCTCCACTCTAAGCCCCAAAACGATGCACTGAGGCTGCGGTAACATACCCCAGAACCCTCACATTCACTCCCAAGGCCCATTAAGTGGCTCTGATTCTGGCTGATGACCTCCAGGCAGGGTTAACACCTTCCAGCACCACCGTGCACCCTCCCAAAGCCCAGTAAGTGGCTGTCAGTCTGGCTTTTGACCTCCAAGGATACAGGCCTCCACTCTTAGACCAAGTTATATGCACTGAGGCTGGGTTAAAATCTTCCAGCACCCTCATGCTCCCTCCCAAGGCCCAGTAATTGGCTTTGATGCTGGCCTTTGAACTCCAGGGCTACAGGCCTCAACTCTAAGCCCCAAACTATGCACTGAGGCTGAGTAAACATGGCCCAGCACCCTCACACTCACTCCCAAGTCCCAGTAAGTGGCTCTAATTCTGGCTGATGACCTCCAGGCTGGGTTAACACCCTCCCGCACCCACATGCTCCCTCCCAAGGCCCAGTAAGTGGCTTTCAGTCTGGCCTTCGACCTACAGGGATACAGGCCTCCACTCAAAGTCCCGGTTATATTCACTGAGGGTGGGTTAACACCCTCCAGCACCCTCATTCTCCCTCCCAAGGACCAGAAAGTCGATATAAGTCCGGCTGAAGACCTCCTGGGCTAAAGGTCTCCACTCTAAGTCCCAGATACATGCACTGAGGCTGGGTTTACATGCTCCAGCACCCTCACCCTAACTCCCAAGGCCCAGTTGGTGGCTGTGAGGCTGGCCTTTGAACTCCAGGGCTATAGGTCTCGACTCTTAGCCCCATAACGATGCACTGAGGCTGAGTTAAAATACCCCAGAACCCTCACACTCCCTCCCAATGCCCAGTAAGGTGCTCTAAGTCTGGCTGATGACCTCCAAGGCTACAGGCCTACACTCTAAGTCCAAGGTACATGAACTGAGGCTGGGTTAACATGCTCCATTACCCTCACACTTACACCCAAGGCCCAGTGATTGGATGTGAGAGTTGCCTTTGACCTCCAAGGCTACCGGCCTCCACTCTAAGCCCCAAAACAATGCACTGAGGCTGGGTAACATGGCCCAGCATCCTCAAACTCCCGTCCAAGGCCCAGTGAGTTTCTCTGAAGCTGGCCGTTGACCTCCAGGGCTACAGCCCTCCACTCTAAGCCCAAAAACGATGCACTGAGGTTGCCGTAACATACCCCAGAACCCTCACAATCCCTCCCAAGAACAAGTAAGTGGCTTTAAGTCTGGCTGATGACCTCCAGGCTGGGTTGACACCATCCAGCACCCCCATGCTCCCTCCCAAGGCCCTGTAAGTGGGTGTCAGTCTGGCTGATGACCACCAGGGCTACAGGCCTCAACTCTAAGTCCCAGTTTCATGCACTGTGGCTGGGTTAACATAGTCTTGCACCATCACACTCACTCCCAAGGCCCAGTGATTGGCTTTGATGCTGGCCTTTGACCTCCAAGGCTACAGCCCTCAACTCTAAGCCCCAAACCTATGCACTGAGGCTGGGTAAACATGGTCCAGCAACCTCACATTCACTCCCAAGGCCCAGTAAGTGGCTCTGATTCTGGCTGATGACCTCCAGGCAGGGTTAACACCTTCCAGCACCACCATGCACCCTCTCAAGGCCCAGTAAGTGGCTGTCAGTCTGGCTTTTGACCTCCAAGGATACAGGCCTCCACTCTTAGACCAAGTTATATGCACTGAGGCTGGGTTAAAATCTTCCAGCACCCTCATGCTCCCTCCCAAGGCCCAGTAATTGGCTTTGATGCTGGCCTTTGAACTCCAGGGCTACAGGCCTTAACTCTAAGCCCCAAAACTATGCACTGAGGCTGAGTAAACATGGCCCAGCACCCTCACACTCACTCCCAAGGCCCAGTAAGGTGCTCTAAGTCTGGCTGATGACCTCCAGGGCTACAGGCCTACACTCTAAGTCCAAGGTACATGCACTGAGGCTGGGTTAACATGCTCCATTACCCTCACATTTACTCCCAAGGCCCAGTGATTCGCTGTGAGAGTTGCCTTTGACCTCCAAGGCTACCGGCCTCCAGTCTCAGCCCCAAAACAATGCACTGAGGCTGGGTTAACATGGCCCAGCATCCTCAAACTCCCGTCCAAGGCCCAGTGAGTTTCTCTGAAGCTGGCCGTTGACCTCCAGGGCTACAGCCCTCCACTCTAAGCCCCAAAACTATGCACTGAGGCTGCGGTAACATACCCCAGAACCCTCACAATCCCTCCCAAGAACAAGTAAGTTGCTTTAAGTCTGGCTGATGACCTCCAGGCTGGGTTGACACCCTCCAGCACCCCCATGCTCCCTCCCAAGGCCCTGTAAGTGGGTGTCAGTCTGGCTGATGACCCCCAGAACTACAGGCCTCAACTCTAAGTCGCAGTTTCATGCACTGTGGCTGGGTAAACATAGTCTTGCACTATCACACTCACTCCCAAGGCCCAGTGATTGGCTTTGATGCTGGCCTTTGACCTCCAAGGCTACAGCCCTCAACTCTAAGCCCCAAACCTATGCACTGAGGCTGGGTAAACATGGTCCAGCAACCTCACACTCACTCCCAAGGCCCAGTAAGTGGCTCTGATTCTGGCTGATGACCTCCAGGCAGGGTTAACACCCTCCAGCACCACCATGCACCCTCCCAAGGCCCAGTAAGTGGCTGTCAGTCTGGCTTTTGACCTCCAAGGATACAGGCCTCCACTCTTAGTCCGAGTTATATGCACTGAGGCTGGGTTAAAATCTTCTAGCACCCTCATGCTCCCTCCCAAGGCCCAGTAATTGGCTTTGATGCTGGCCTTTGAACTCCAGGGCTACAGGCCTCAACTCTAAGCCCCAAAACTATGCACTGAGGCTGGGTAAACATGGCCCAGCACCCTCACACTCACTCCCAAGGCCCAGTAAGTGGCTCTAATTCTGGTTGATGACCTCCAGGCTGGGTTAACACCCTCCCGCACCCACATGCTCCTTCACAAGGCCCAGTAAGTGGCTTTCAGTCTGGCCTTCGACCTACAGGGATACAGGCCTCCACTCAAAGTCCCGGTTATATTCACTGAGGCTGGGTTAACACCCTCCAGCACCCTCATTCTTCCTCCCAAGGACCAGAAAGTGGATATAAGTCTGGCTGGCTGAAGACCTCCAGGGCTAAAGGTCTCCACTCTAAGTCCCACACATGCACTGAGGCTGGGTTAACATGCTCCAGCACCCTCACCCTCACTCCCAGGCCCAGTTAGTGGCTGTGAGGCTGGCCTTTGAACTCCAGGGCTACAGGTCTCCACTCTAAGCCCATAAACTATGCACTGAGGCGGGTTTAAAATACCCCAGAACCCTCACAATCCCTCCAAGGCCCAGTAAGGTGCTCTAAGTCTGGCTGATGACCTCCAGGGCTACAGGCCTACACTCTAAGCCCCAAAACAATGCACTGAGGCTGGGTTAACATGCTCCATACCCTCACACTTACTCCCAAGGCCCAGTGATTGGCTGTGAGAGTTGCCTTTGACCTCCAAGGCTACGGCCTCCACTCTAAGCCCCAAAACAATGCACTGAGGCTGGGTTAACATGGCCCAGCATCCTCAAACTCCGTCGAAGGCCCAGTGAGTTTCTCTGAAGCTGGCCGTTGACCTCCAGGGCTACAGCCCTCCACTCTAAGCCCCAAAACGATGCACTGAGGCTGCGGTAACATACCCAGAACCCTCACAATCCCTCCAAGAACAAGTAAGTGGCTTTAAGTCTGGCTGATGACCTCCAGGCTGGGTTGACCCCCTCCAGCACACCCATGCTCCCTCCCAGGCCCTGTAAGTGGGTGTCAGTCTTGCTGATGACCCCAGGGCTACAGGCCTCAACTCTAAGTCCCAGTTTCATGCACTGTGGCTGGGTTAACATAGTCTTGCACTATCACACTCACTCCCAAGGCCCAGTAATTGGCTTTGATGCTGGCCTTTGACCTCCAAGGCTACAGCCCTCAACTCTAAGCCCCAAACCTATGCACTGAGGCTGGGTAAACATTGTCCAGCAACCTCACACTCACTCCCAAGGCCCAGTAATTGGCTCTGATTCTGGCTGATGACCTCTAGGCAGGATTAACACCCTCCAGCACCACCATGCACCCTCCCAAGGCCCAGTAAGTGGCTGTCAGTCTGGCTTTTGACCTCCAAAGATACAGGCCTCCACTCTTAGTCCAGATATATGCACTGAGGCTGGGTTAAAATCTTCTAGCACCCTCATGCTCCCTCCCAAGGCCCAGTAATTGGCTTTGATGCTGGCCTTTGAACTCCAGGGCTTCAGGCCTCAACTCTAAGCCCCAAAACTATGCACTGAGGCTGGGTAAACATGGCCCAGCACCCTCACACTCACTCCCAAGGCCCAGTAAGTGGCTCTAATTCTCGTTGATGACCTCCAGGCTGGGTTAACATCCTCCCGCACCCACATGCTCCCTCCCAAGGCCCAGTAAGTGGCTTTCAATCTGGCCTTCGACCTACAGGGTTACAGGCCTCCACTCAAAGTCCAAGTCATATTCACTGAGGCTGGGTTAACACCCTCCAACACCCTCATTCTCCCTCCCAAGGACCAGAAAGTGGATATAAGTCTGGCTGAAGACCTCCAGGGCTAAAGGTCTCCACTCTAAGTCCCAGATACATGCACTGAGGCTGGGTTAACATGCTCCAGCACCCTCACCCTCACTCCCAAGGCCCAGTTAGTGGCTGTGAGGCTTGCCTTTGAACTCCAGGGCTACAGGTCTCCACTCTTAGCCCCATAACGATGCACTGAGAATGGGTTAAAATACCCCAGAACCCTCACACTCCCTCCCAAGGCCCAGTAAGGTGCTCTAAGTCTGGCTGATGACCTCCAGGGCCACAGGCCTACACTCTAAGTCCAAGGTACATGCACTGAGGCTGGGTTAACATGCTCCATTACCCTCACACTTACTCCCAAGGCCCAGTGATTGGCTGTGAGAGTTGCCTTTGACCTCCAAGGCTACCGGCCTCCACTCTAAGCCCCAAAACAATGCACTGAGGCTGGGTTATCATGGCCCAGCATCCTCAAACTCCCGTCCAAGGCCCAGTGAGTTTATCTGAAGCTGGCCGTTGACCTCCAGGGCTAAGAACCTCCACTCTAAGCCCCAAAACGATGCACTGAGGTTGCGGTAACATACCCCAGAACCCTCACAATCCCTCCCAAGAACAAGGGGCTCTAAGTCTGGCTGATGACCTCCAGGCTGGGTTGACACCCTCCAGCACCCCATGCTCCCTCCCAAGGCCCTGTAAGTGGGTGTCAGTCTGGCTGATGACCCCCAGGGCTATAGGCCTCAACTCTAAGCCCCAAACCTATGCACTGAGGCTGGGTAAACATGGTCCAGCAACCTCACACTCACTCCCAAGGCCCAGTAAGTGGCTCTGATTCTGGCTGATGACCTCCAGGCAGGGTTAACACCCTCCAGCACCACCATGCACCCTCCCAAGGCCCAGTAAGTGGCTGTCAGTCTGGCTTTTGACCTCCAAGGATACAGGCCTCCACTCTTACTCCGAGTTATAAGCACTGAGGCTGGGTTAAAATCTTCTAGCACCCTCATGCTCCCTCCCAAGGCCCAGTAATTGGCTTTGATTCTGGCCTTTGAACTCCAGGGCTACAGGCCTCAACTCTAAGCCCCAAAACTATGCACTGAGGCTGGGTGAACATGGCCCAGCACCCTCACACTCACTCCCAAGGCCCAGTTAGGTGCTCTAAGTCTGGCTTATGACCTCCAGGGCTACAGGCCTACACTCTAAGTCCAAGGTACATGCACTGAGGCTGGGTTAACATGCTCCATTACCCTCATTCTCCCTCCCAAGGACCAGACAGTGCATCGTTTTGGGGCTTAGAGTGGAGGGTTGTAGCCCTGGAGGTCAACGGCCAGCTCCAGAGAAACTCAATGGGCCTTGGACGGGAGTTTGAGGATGCTGGGCCATGTTAACCCAGCCTCAGTGCATTGTTTTGGGGCTTAGAGTGGAGGCCGGTAGCCTTGGAGGTCAAAGGCAACTCTCACAGCCAATCACTGGGCCTTGGGAGTGAGGGTGAGGTGCTGGAGCATGTTAACCCAGCCTCAGTGCATGTACCTTGGACTTAGAGTGTAGGCCTGTAGCCCTGGAGGTCATCAGCCAGACTTAGAGCACCTTACTGGGCCTTGGGGGCTTAGAGTGGAGACCTGTAGCCCTGGAGTTCAAAGGCCAGCCTCACATGAGCATGTGGGTGCGGGAGGGTGTCAACCCAGCCTGGAGGTCATGAGCCAGACTTAGAGCCACTTACTTGTTCTTGGGAGGGATTGTGAGGGTTCTGGGGTATGTTACCGCAGCCTCAGTGCATCGTTTTGGGGCTTAGAGTGGAGGGCTGTAGCCCTGGAGGTCAACGGCCAGCTTCAGAGAAACTCACTGGGCCTTGGACGGGAGTGTGAGGATGCTGGGCCATGTTAACCCAGCCTCAGTGCATTTTTTTGGGGCTTAGAGTTGAGGCTGGTAGCCTTGGAGGTCAAAGGCAACTCTCACAGCCAATCACTGGGCCTTGGGAGTAAGTGTGAGGGTAATGGAGCATGTTAACCCAGCCTCAGTGCATGTACCTTGGACTTAGAGTGTAGGCCTGTAGCCCTGGAGGTCATCAGCCAGACTTATAGCACCTTACTGGGCCTTGGGAGGGAGTGTGAGGGTTCTGGGGTATTTTAACCCAGCCTCAGTGCATCGTTATGGGGCTTAGAGTGGAGACCTGTAGCCCTGGAGTTCAAAGGCCAGCCTCACAGCCACTAACTGGGCCTTGGGAGTGAGGGTGAGGGTGCTGGAGCATGTTAACCCAGCCTCAGTGCATGTATCTGGGACTTAGAGTGGAGACCTTTAGCCCTGGAGGTCTTCAGCCAGACTTATATCCACTTTCTGGTCCTTGGGAGGGAGAATGAGGGTGTTGGAGGGTGTCAACCCAGGCTCAGTGACTATAACTGGGACTTTGAGTGGAGGCCTGTATCCCTGTAGGTCGAAGGCCAGACTGAAAGCCACTTACTGGGCCTTGGGAGGGAGCATGTGGGTGCGGGAGGGTGTTAACCCAGCCTGGAGGTCATCAACCAGAATTAGAGCCACTTACTGGGCCTTGGGACTGAGTGTGAGGGTGCTGGGCCATGTTTACCCAGCCTCAGTGCATAGTTTTTGGGCTTAGAGTTGAGGCCTGTAGCCCTGGAGTTCAAAGGCCAGCATCAAAGCCAATTACTGGGCCTTGGAAGGGAGCATGAGGGTGCTAGAAGATTTTAACCCAGTCTCAGTGCATATAACTTGGACTAAGAGTGGAGGCCTGTATCCTTGGAGGTCAAAAGCCAGACTGACAGCCACTTACTGGGCCTTGGGAGGGTGCATGGTGGTGCTGGAGGGTGTTAACCCTGCCTGGAGGTCATCAGCCAGAATCAAAGCCACTTACTAGGCCTTGGGAGTGAGTGTGAGGTTGCTGGACCATGTTTACCCAGCCTCAGTGCATAGGTTTGGGGCTTAGAGTTGAGGGCTGTAGCCTTGGAGGTCAAAGGCCAGCATCAAAGCCAATCACTGGAATTTGGGAGTGAGTGTGATGGTGCAAGACTATGTTAACCCAGCCACAGTGCATGAAACTGGGACTTAGAGTTGAGGCCTGTAGGCCTGGGGGTCATCAGCCAGACTGACACCCACTTACAGGGCCTTGGGAGGGAGCATGGGGGTGCTGGAGGGTGTCAACCCAGCCTGGAGGTCATCAGCCAGACTTAGAGCCACTTGTTCTTGGGAGGGATTGTGAGGGTTCTGGGGTATGTTACCGCAGCCTCAGTGCATCGTTTTGGGTCTTAGAGTGGAGGGCTGTAGCCCTGGAGGTCAACGGCCAGCTTCAGAGAAACTCACTGGGCCTTGGACGGGAGTTTGAGGATGCTGGGCCATGTTAACCCAGCCTCAGTGCATTGTTTTGGGGCTTAGAGTGGAGGCCGGTAGCCTTGGAGGTCAAAGGCAACTCTCACAGCCACTCACTGGGCCTTGGGAGTAAGTGTGAGGGTAATGGAGCATGTTAACCCAGCCTCAGTGCATGTACCTTGGACTTAGAGTGTAGGCCTGTAGCCCTGGAGGTCATCAGCCAGACTTAGAGCACCTTACTGGGCCTTGGGAGGGAGTGTGAGGGTTCTGGGGTATTTTAACCCGGCCTCAGTGCATCGTTATGGGGCTTAGAGTGGAGACCTGTAGCCCTGGAGTTCAAAGGCCAGCCTCACAGCCCCTAACTGGGCCTTGGGTGTGAGGGTGAGGGTGCTGGAGCATGTTTACCCAGCCTCAGTGCATGTATCTGGGACTTAGAGTGTAGGCCTGTAGCCCTGGAGGTCATCAGCCAGACTTAGAGCACCTTACTGGGCCTTGGGAGGGAGTGTGAGGGTTCTGGGGTATTTTGACCCAGCCTCAGTGCATCGTTATGGGGCTTAGAGTGGAGACCTGTAGCCCTGGAGTTCAAAGGCCAGCCTCAAAGCCACTAACTGGGCCTTGGGAGTGAGGGTGAGGGTGCTGGAGCATGTTAACCCAGCCTCAGTGCATGTATCTGGGACTTAGAGTGGAGACCTTTAACCCTGGAGGTCTTCAGCCAGATATATCCACTTTCTGGTCCTTGGGAGGGAGAATGAGGGTGCTGGAGGGTGTTAACCCAGCCTCAGTGAATATAACTGGGACTTTGAGTGGAGGCCTGTATACCTGTAGGTCGAAGGCCAGACTGAAAGCCACTTACTGGCCTTGGGGGGGGGGGGAGCAGTGTGGGTGCGGAGGGTTGTCAACCCAGCCTGGAGGTCATCAGCCAGACTTAGAGCCACTTACTTGTTCTTGGGAGGGATGTGGGGGTTCTGGGGTATGTTACCGCAGCCTCAGGTCATCGTTTTGGGGCTCAGAGTGGAGGGCTGTAGCCCTGGAGGTCAACGCCAGATTCAGAGAAACTTACTGGGCCTTGGACGGGAGTGTTGAGGATGCTGGGCCATGTTACCCAGCCTCAGTGAATTTTTTGGGGCTTAGAGTTGAGGCCGGTAGCCTTGGAGGTCAAAGGCAACTCTCACAGCCAATCACTGGGCCTTGGGAGTAAGTGTGAGGGTAATGGAGTATGTTAACCCAGCCTCAGTGCATGTACCTGGGACTTAGAGTGTAGGCCTGTAGCCCTGGAGATCATCAGCCAGACTTAAAGCACCTTACTGGGCTTGGGAGGGAGTGTGAGGGTTCTGGGGGTATTTTAACCCAGCCTCAGTGCATCGTATGATGCTTAGAGTGGAGACCTGTAGCCCTGGAGTTCAAAGGCCAGCCTCACAGCACTAACTGGGCCTTGAGAGTGAGGGTGAGGGTGCTGGAGCATGTTAACCCAGCCTCA
Source organism: Etheostoma spectabile (assembly GCF_008692095.1). Lineage (NCBI taxonomy): Eukaryota > Metazoa > Chordata > Actinopteri > Perciformes > Percidae > Etheostoma > Etheostoma spectabile. The sequence continues at coordinate 12,896,920 of NC_045746.1, forward strand.
GTGCATGTATCTGGGACTTAGAGTGGAGACCTTTAGCCCTGGAGGTCTTCAGCCAGACTTATATCCACTTTCTGGTCCTTGGGAGGGAGAATGAGGGGCTGGAGGGTGTTAACCCAGCCTCAGTGAATATAACTGGGACTTTTAGTGGAGGCCTGTATCCCTGTAGGCCGAAGGCCAGACTGAAAGCCACTTACTGGCCTTGGGAGGGAGCAGGGGGGTGCTGGAGGGTGTCAACCAGCCTGGAGGTCATCAGCCAGACTTAGAGCCACTTACGTCTTTTGGGAGTGATTGTGAGGGTCTGGGGTATGTTAATGCAGTCTCAGTGTATCGTTTTGGGGCTTAGAGTGGAGGCTCTGTAGCCCTGGAGGTCAACGGCCAGCTTCAGAGAAACTCACTGGGCCTTGGACAGGAGTGTGAGGATGCTGGGCCATGTTAACCAGCCTCAGTGCATTGTTTTGGGGCTTAGAGTGGAGGCCGGTAGCCTTGGAGGTCAAAGGCAACTCTCACAGCCAATCACTGGGCCTTGGGAGTAAGTGTGAGGGTAATGGAGTATGTTAACCCAGCCTCAGTGCATGTACCTTGGACTTAGAGTGTAGGCTTGTAGCCCTGGAGGTCATCAGCCAGACTTAGAGCACCTTACTGGGCCTTGGGTGGGAGTGTGAGGGTTCTGGGGTATTTTAACCCAGCCTCAGTGCATCGTTATGGGGCTTAGAGTGGAGACCTGTAGCCCTGGAGTTCAAAGGCCAGCCTCACAGCCACTAACTGGGCCTTGGGAGTGAGGGTGAGGGTGCTGGAGCATGTAAACCCAGCCTCAGTTCATGTATCTGGGACTTAGAGTGGAGACCTTTAGCCCTGGAGGTCTTCAGCCAGACTTATATCCACTTTCTGGTCCTTGGGAGGGAGAATGAGGGTGCTGGAGGGTGTTAACCCAGCCTCAGTGAATATAACCGGGACTTTGAGTGGAGGCCTGTATCCCTGTAGGTCGAAGGCCAGACTGAAAGCCACTTACTGGGCCTTGGGAGGGAGCATGTGGGTGCGGGAGGGTGTTAACCCAGCCTGGAGGTCATCAACCAGAATTAGAGCCACTTACGGGCCTTGGGAGTGAGTGTGAGGGTGCGGGGCCATGTTTACTCAGCCTCAGTGCACATTTTGGGGCTTAGAGTTGAGGCCTGTAGCCCTGGAGTTCAAAGGCCAGCATCAAAGCCAATTACTGGGCCTTGGAGGGAGCATGAGGGTGCTAGAAGATTTTAACCCAGGCTCAGTGCATATAACTCGGACTAAGAGTGGAGGCCTGTATCCTTGGAGGTCAAAAGCCAGACTGACAGCCACTTACTGGGCCTTGGGAGGGTGCATGGTGGTGCTGGAAGGTGTTAACCCTGCCTGGAGGTCATCAGCCAGAATCAGAGCCACTTACTGGGCCTTGGGAGTGAATGTGAGGTTGCTGGCCATGTTTACCCAGCCTCAGTGCATAGGTTTGGGGTTAGAGTTGAGGGCTGTAGCCTTGGAGGTCAAAGTCCAGCATCAAAGCCAATCACTGGGCCTTGGAGTGGAGTGGATAGTGCAAGACTATGTTAACCCAGCCACAGTGCATGAAACTGGGACTTAGAGTTGAGGCCTGTAGCCCTGGGGGTCATCAGCCAGACTGACCCACTTACAGGGCCTTGGGAGGAGCATGGGGGTGCGGGAGGGTGTCAACACAGCCTGGAGGTCATCAGCCAGACTTAAGCCACTTACTTGTTCTTGGGAGGAGTGTGAGGGTTCTGGGTATGTACCGCAGCCTCAGTGCATCGTTTGGGGCTTAGAGTGGAGGGCTGTAGCCCTGGAGGTCAATCGGCCAGCTTCAGAGAAACTCATGGGCCTTGGACGGGAGTTTGAGGATGTGGGCCATGTTAACCCAGCCTCAGTGCATTTTTTGGGGCTTAGAGTTGAGGCCGGTAGCCTTGGAGGTCAAAGGCAACTCTCACAGCAAATCACTGGGCCTTGGGAGTAGGTGGGAGGTAATGGATATGTTTAACCCAGCCTCAGTGCATGTACCTGGGACTTAGAGTGTAGGCCTGTAGCCTGGAGATCATCAGCCAGACTTAAAGCCCTTACTGGGCCTTGGGAGGGAGTGTGAGGGGTCTGGGGTATTTTAACCCAGCCTCGGCATCGTTATGATGCTTAGAGTGGAGAACCTGTAGCCCTGAGTTCAAAGGCAGCCTCACAGCCACTAAACTGGGCTTGGGAGTGAGGGTGGGGTGCTGGAGCAGGTTAACCCAGCCTCAGTGCATGGATCTGGGACTTAGAGTGGACACCTTT
>NC_045746.1:12899317-12929515 GCF_008692095.1 Etheostoma spectabile
TGAAGCAGACACGCTTACTGTCAGCTACCGTCCATAGGACTTTGGGTCCGATTTTTTTGACAGTTTTCACTGGTTATGAGGAGCAATATGTGAGAGAAATTTTTAATAATTGAATTCGTTAGGTACATTAAGCCACGTTAAGCTTTTTCACGTTAGCCTTTTCCTCGCCATAGACACCAATGAAGAAGAAAACGTTAACGTGAGCTAACTTCTATAATCGTTGGATTTGAGTTTCGTTTTTTTTGACAGGCTTAAGGGTCATGACAAGATATAGCCATGATAAATATGTTGATGATTGATCTTGTGTTTAGATACATTAAACCACGTTAAGCTTTTTCACGTTTCACGTTTTAGATGTCCCTGCGGAGGCACCGCTTTCATTTGAGGGTTGTGTTGTTTGCATACAATATGTTGCTCTATATTCGCGAATTATCGTTAATGGGCATATAAACTAGTTTTGTACCGAGTTTAGACCTGGGTTCCATTCAAGAAGGAGTTTAACAAACCCTGATGTCTGAGTAGATTTCCCTGAGATGGAACTAAGTTGTCGGTTTCAGAACAGCTGATATGAGTGGGTTCAATCACTTGGAGTAGGTTCGATCACGCCCGCGCACAACCACAATAAAAGGCAGGATGAATGGAGCCACGACACGATGTTACCATGGTAACAACCACAAACAAACTGGTTGACGGAAATACAGCAACATCATTAACCTAATTATATTAAATAATCTTTTAATTTCAAAGGATTTACATCATTAAATAAAATAATAATAATATAAAATATATTAATATAACCGACTGCAGAACTCATTTTAATGGCTATTACTGGTTTGTGTCCAGGGAACATTACAAAAAGGTTTAAAACATTTAAGAGCGGGTCACGCTGAAAAGTCGGGCTTTATAATCATCTCCCAACATGACACCCTGCAAAGTAAAGCAGCTTTTTCACATCAACGGGACCGTCGACACAAGAAATGCCATATTTTTAGAAAATAAAAAGTTTTATATTCTGCTTAACCAGTTAATTTTACTGTTACTGTTTTTTCATTCATGTAGATACAAACTGTGGTAATTTCATCTGGTACAGATTGAATGAATGAATGAGGAAATGAAAGAGCGCTGTGTTAGAGAGAGACAGAGAGAAACTCAAAGAAAACCTCCTCCCGACCAGGTTAGGTTCACAGGCTCGGTTACCATAATAATGACTCTTAGGTGAGGTTTTCCTGAAACAAAAAAAGCCAGAGTTTCCCTCTCTCAGGGTTGGACTCAGAGTTTGTTGAACCTCCTGTCTGGAATATCCCTCTGGTCTAAGATTGAAGCAAATGTCATCATTGCTTGTCCCTGAACTGCCTGATGGCACGTCTGGCTTGAGCTGTGTCGGTGCCTAGCATAATACCAAACCTAAAATGAGTTTTGATAATGCTGTATATTTTTAAGGACTGACTTGACATAATATTTTACAGTGAGGCGAGCGACTACCCCAAATTTGTATGCACAAAATCACGTAAGAATGCAGAGGAGAAAGCGTTGTGGTCTGGAGATACATCACCCCATCAATAGTTTTTTTTTGCTTTAAAACCTGTGTGTACTTGCTTAGTGTAATGGCTTGATTGAGATTCGAAGATGTCTTTTATCTCAAAGCCCCCAATCCCAATATGCTTGAATCTTATTAAATCCCTTTCATTTAGGTTGTTTTAGCTCAGTTTAGAGTCATTTTTAGTCATTGTGGTCAGATTTTTTGCACACGCAGCCATTTTTCCCGCAGTTTTGCTCAAAGAGGTTTGTCAGTCACTGTCAGTGTAGATTTAAACACAGGAAGTGCTTTAAAATGACCGAACCAAGCTAACTTACAGCTTCTGTATATGACTAAGATTCAGTATGGCTTGTGTGTTTTTTTGTGTTGCATGGTCATGGTTTTTGAGACCGGTGTTTGGCATTTGAGGCCAACAGTGAGACAGTGTGAACCAATACTTTAAGATATTAGACTTGTGTGTTTTTGTGTTTCCATGGTCATGGTTTTGAGACCGGTTTTGGCATGTGAGGCTACAGTGAGACAGTGTGAACCAATACTTTAAGATATTAGACTGTGTGTTTTTGTGTTTCCATGGTCATGGTTTTGAGACCGGTGTTTGGCATGTAGGCCTACAGTGAGACAGTGTGACCAATACTTTAAGATATTAGACTTGTGTGTGCTTTTGTGTGGCCAGTGATGGTTTATACCACAGCGTGAAGCATACAAGGCCATGCAGTAAAATATAGTATGTCACATCACAGTTTTGCATGATTTTAATATTGGCTTATGACAAAAGCAATTATAGGGTCAAATTTCACAATGTTTTCATCAGGTTATGCCTTTTCTCATCAAGGAAAAACAGTAAATATTGTGAATCTGTACAGTAATGTAGAGATATGTGATGAGTGAGTTAGCAGATTTTATGAATTTCACCTTTTTTTCACATGATTGTCATTTTTTATCACATTTAAATTTTTCTATCTAATATTTTCACTTTCACTTTTTTTTACACTTGTTTTATTAACTGTTATTCGTTTATTAATTGATAGGAGAGGTGTGTTTGCATTGAAGCAATTCATAAAGGCCCCCAAATCCCAATATGCTTGAATCTTATTAAATTCCCTTTTCAGTTGCTAGTTGTTTTTTTAGCTCAGTTTTTGTTGTTTTTGGTCAATTGTGGTCAGATTTTGCACACAGCAGCCATGTTTCCCGCAGTCTTGCTCAAGAGGTTTGTCAGTCCACTGTCAGTGTAGATTTAAACACAGGAAGTGCTTTAAAATGACCTGAAACAATGCTAACTACAGCTTCTGTATATGACTAGTTGAATTCTTATGGCTTGTGTGTTTTTTGGTGTTTCATGGTCATGGTTTTGAGACCGGTGTTTGCATGTGAGGCCTACATGAGACAGTGTGAACAACATACTTTAGATATTAGACTTGTGTGTTTTTTGGTTTGCATGGTCATGGTTTTTGAGACGGTGTTTGGCATGTGAGGCCTACAGTGAGACAGTGTGAACCAATACTTTAAGATATTAGACTTGTGTGTTTTTTGTGTTCCATGGTCATGGTTTTTGAGACCGGTGTTTGGCATGTGAGCCTACGTGAGACAGTGTGAACCAATACTTTAAGATATTAGACTGTGTGTGGTTTTGTGTGGCCAGTGATGGTTTAAACCACAGCGTGAAGCATACAAGCCATGCAGTAAAATATAGTATGTCACATCACAGTTTTGCATGATTTTAAATATTGGCTTATGACAAAAGCAATTATAGGGTCAAATTTCACAATGTTTTCATCAGGTTATGCCTTTTCTCATCAAGGAAAAACAGTAAATATTGTGATCTGTACAGTATGTGAGAGATGTGATGAGTGAGTTAGCAGATCTTATGAATTTCACCTTTTTTTTCACATGATGTCATTTTTTATCACAATTTAAATTTTTCTATCTAATAATTTCACTTTTTTTTTCACTTGTTTTTATTAACTGTTATTCGTTTATTATTGATAGGAGAGGTGTGTTTGCATTGAAGCCAATTCATAAGGCCCCCAATCCCAATATGCTTGAATCTTATTAAATTCCCTTTTTCAGTTCTAGTTGTTTTTTTAGCTCAGTTTTTGTTGTTTTTGGTCATTGTGGTCAGTTTGTGCACACAGCAGCCATGTTTCCCCAGTCTTGCTCAAAGAGGTTTTGTCAGTCCACTGTCAGTGTAGATTTAACACAGGAATGCTTTAAAATGACCTGAAACAATGCTAACTTACAGCTTCTGTATATGACTAAGATTCAGTATGGCTTGTGTGTTTGTTTGTGTTTGCATGGTCATGGTTTTTGAGACCGTGTTTGGGCATGTGAGCCTACAGTGAGACAGTGTGAACCATACTTTAGATATTGACTTGTGTGTTTTTGTGTTTCCATGGTCATGGTTTTTGAGACCGTGTTTGGCATGTGAGGCCTACAGTGAGACAGTGTGAACCAATACTTTAAGATATTAGACTTGTGTGTGTTTTTGTGTGGCCAGTGATGGTTTATAACGACAGCGTGAAGCATACAAGGCCATGCAGTAAAATATAGTATGTCACATCACAGTTTTGCATGATTTTAATATTGGCTTATGACAAAAGCATTATAGGGTCAAATTTCACAATGTTTTCATCAGGTTATGCCTTTTCTCATCAAGAAAAACAGTAATATTGTGAATCTGTACAGTAATGTAGAGATATGTGATGAGTGAGTTAGCAGATCTTATGAATTTCACCTTTTTTTCCATGATTGTCATTTTTATCACAATTTAAATTTTCTATCTAATAATTCACTTTTTTTTTTACACTTGTTTTTATTAACTGTTATTCGTTTATTAATTGATAGGGAGAGGTGTGTTTGCATTGAAGCCAATTCATAAAGGCCCCCAAATCCCAATATGCTTGAATCTTATTAAATTCCCTTTTCAGTTCTAGTTGTTTTTTTAGCTCAGTTTTGTGTTTTTTGGTCAATTGTGGTCAGATTTTTGCACACAGCAGCCATGTTTCCCGCAGTCTTGCTCAAAGAGGTTTGTCAGTCCACTGTCAGTGTAGATTTAAACACAGGAAGTGCTTTAAAATGACCTGAAACAATGCTAACTTACAGCTTCTGTATATGACTAAGATTCAGTATGGCTTGTGTGTTTTTTTGTGTTTGCATGGTCATGGTTTGAGACCGGTGTTTGGCATGTGAGGCCTACAGTGAGACAGTGTGAACCAATACTTTAAGATATTAGACTTGTTGTTTTTTTGTGTTTCCATGGTCATTTTTTGAGACCGGTGTTTGGCATGTGAGGCCTACAGTGAGACAGTGTGAACCAATACTTTAAGATATTAGACTTGTGTGTTTTTTGTGTGGCCAGTGATGGTTTATAACCCAGCGTGAAGCATACAAGGCCATGCAGTAAAATATAGTATGTCACATCACAGTTTTGCATGATTTTAAATTTGGCTTATGACAAAAGCAATTATAGGGTCAAATTTCACAATGTTTTCATCAGGTTATGCCTTTTCTCATCAAGGAAAAACAGTAAATATTGTGAATCTGTACAGTAATGTAGAGATATGTGATGAGTGAGTTAGCAGATCTTATGAATTTCACCTTTTTTCACATGATTGTCATTTTTTATCACAATTAAATTTTCTATCTAATAATTTCACTTTTTTTTACACTTGTTTTTATTAACTGTTATTCGTTTATTATTGATAGGGGAGGTGTGTTTGCATTGAAGCCAATTCATAAAGGCCCCCAAATCCCAATATGCTTGAATCTTATTAAATCCCTTTTTCAGTTCTAGTTGTTTTTTTAGCTCAGTTTTTGTTGTTTTTGTCAATTGTGGTCAGATTTTTGCACACAGCAGCCATGTTTCCCGCAGTCTTGCTCAAAGAGGTTTGTCAGTCCACTGTCAGTGTAGATTTAAACACAGGAAGTGCTTTAAAATGACCTGAAACAATGCTAACTTACAGCTTCTGTATATGACTAAGATTCAGTATGGCTTGTGTGTTTTTTGTGTTTGCATGGTCATGGTTTTTGAGACCGGTGTTTGGCATGTGAGGCCTACAGTGAGACAGTGTGAACCAATACTTTGAGATTAGACTTGTGTGTTTTTTGTGTTTGCATGGTCATGGTTTGAGACCGGTGTTTGGCATGTGAGCCTACAGTGAGACAGTGTGAACCAATACTTTAGATATTAGACTTGTGTGTTTTTGTGTTTCCATGGTCATGGTTTTTGAGACCGGTGTTTGGCATGTGAGGCCTACAGTGAGACAGTGTGAACCAATACTTTAAGATATTAGACTTGTGTGTGTTTTTGTGTGGCCAGTGATGGTTTATAACGACAGCGTGAAGCATACAAGGCCATGCAGTAAAATATAGTATGTCACATCACAGTTTTGCATGATTTTAAATATTGGCTTATGACAAAAGCAATTATAGGGTCAAATTTCACAATGTTTTCATCAGGTTATGCCTTTTCTCATCAAGGAAAAACAGTAAATATTGTGAATCTGTACAGTAATGTAGAGATATGTGATGAGTGAGTTAGCAGATCTTATGAATTTCACCTTTTTTCACATGATTGTCATTTTTTATCACAATTTAATTTTTCTATCTAATAATTTCACTTTTTTTTTACACTTGTTTTTATTAACTGTTATTCGTTTATTAATTGATAGGAGAGGTGTGTTTGCATTGAAGCCAATTCATAAAGGCCCCCAAATCCCAATATGCTTGAATCTTATTAAATTCCTTTTTCAGTTCTAGTTGTTTTTTTAGCTCAGTTTTTGTTTTTGGTCAATTGTGATCAGATTTTTGCACACAGCAGCCATGTTTCCCGCAGTCTTGCTCAAAGAGGTTTGTCAGTCCACTGTCAGTGTAGATTTAAACACAGGAAGTGCTTTAAAATGACCTGAAACAATGCTAACTTACAGCTTCTGTATATGACTAAGATTCAGTATGGCTTGTGTGTTTTTTGTGTTTGCATGGTCATGGTTTTTGAGACCGGTGTTTGGCATGTGAGGCCTACAGTGAGACAGTGTGAACCAATACTTTAAGATATTAGACTTGTGTGTTTTTTGTGTTTCATGGTCATGTTTTTGAGACCGGTGTTTGGCATGTGAGGCCTACAGTGAGACAGTGTGAACCAATACTTTAAGATATTAGACTTGTGTGTTTTTGTGTTTCCATGGTCATGGTTTTTGAGACCGGTGTTGCATGTGAGGCCTACAGTGAGACAGTGTGAACCAATACTTTAAGATATTAGACTGTGTGTGTTTTGTGTGGCCAGTGATGGTTTATAACCACAGCGTGAAGCATACAAGGCCATGCAGTAAAATATAGTATGTCACATCACAGTTTTGCATGATTTTAAATATTGGCTTATGACAAAAGCAATTATAGGGTCAAATTTCACAATGTTTTCATCAGGTTATGCCTTTTCTCATCAAGGAAAAAACAGTAAATATTGTGAATCTGTACAGTAATGTAGAGATATGTGATGAGTGAGTTAGCAGATCTTATGAATTTCACCTTTTTTTCACATGATTGTCATTTTTTATCACAATTTAAATTTTTCTATCTAATAATTTCACTTTTTTTTACACTTGTTTTTATTAACTGTTATTCGTTTATTATTGATAGGGAGAGGTGTGTTTGCATTGAAGCCAATTCATAAAGGCCCCCAAATCCCAATATGCTTGAATCTTATTAAATTCCCTTTTCAGTTCTAGTTGTTTTTTAGCTCAGTTTTTGTGTTTTGGTCAATTGTGGTCAGATTTTTGCACACAGCAGCCATGTTTCCCGCAGTCTTGCTCAAAGAGTTTGTCAGTCCACTGTCAGTGTAGATTTAAACACAGGAAGTGCTTTAAAATGACCTGAAACAATGCTAACTTACAGCTTCTGTATATGACTAAGATTCAGTATGGCTTGTGTGTTTTTGTGTTTGCATGGTCATGGTTTTTGAGACCGGTGTTTGGCATGTGAGGCCTACAGTGAGACAGTGTGAACCAATACTTTAAGATATTAGACTTGTGTGTTTTTTGTGTTCATGGTCATGGTTTTTGAGACCGGTGTTTGGCATGTGAGGCCTACAGTGAGACAGTGTGAACCAATACTTTAAGATATTAGACTTGTGTGTGTTTTTTGTGTGGCCAGTGATGGTTTATAACGACAGCGTGAAGCATACAAGGCCATGCAGTAAAATATAGTATGTCACATCACAGTTTTGCATGATTTTAAATATTGGCTTATGACAAAAGCAATTATAGGGTCAAATTTCACAATGTTTTCATCAGGTTATGCCTTTTCTCATCAAGGAAAAACAGTAAATATTGTGAATCTGTACAGTAATGTAGAGATATGTGATGAGTGAGTTAGCAGATCTTATGAATTTCACCTTTTTTTCACATGATTGTCATTTTTTATCACAATTTAAATTTTTCTATCTAATAATTTCACTTTTTTTTTACACTTGTTTTTATTAACTGTTATTCGTTTATTATTGATAGGGAGAGGTGTGTTTGCATTGAAGCCAATTCATAAAGGCCCCCAAATCCCAATATGCTTGAATCTTATTAAATTCCCTTTTTCAGTTCTAGTTGTTTTTTTAGCTCAGTTTTGTTGTTTTTGGTCAATTGTGGTCAGATTTTTGCACACAGCAGCCATGTTTCCCGCAGTCTTGCTCAAAGAGGTTTGTCAGTCCACTGTCAGTGTAGATTTAAACACAGGAAGTGCTTTAAAATGACCTGAAACAATGCTAACTTACAGCTTCTGTATATGACTAAGATTCAGTATGGCTGTGTGTGTTTTTGTGTTTGCATGGTCATGGTTTTTGAGACCGGTGTTTGGCATGTGAGGCTACAGTGAGACAGTGTGAACCAATACTTTAAGATATTAGACTTGTGTGTTTTTTGTGTTTCCATGGTCATGGTTTTTGAGACCGGTGTTTGGCATGTGAGGCCTACAGTGAGACAGTGTGAACCAATACTTTAAGATATTAGACTTGTGTGTGTTTTTGTGTGGCCAGTGATGGTTATAACCACAGCGTGAAGCATACAAGGCCATGCAGTAAAATATAGTATGTCACATCACAGTTTTGCATGATTTTAAATATTGGCTTATGACAAAAGCAGTTATAGGGTCAAATTTCACAATGTTTTCATCAGGTTATGCCTTTTCTCATCAAGGAAAAACAGTAAATATTGTGAATCTGTACAGTAATGTAGAGATATGTGATGAGTGAGTTAGCAGATCTTATGAATTTCACCTTTTTTTCACATGATTGTCATTTTTTATCACAATTTAAATTTTTCTATCTAATAATTTCACTTTTTTTTACACTTGTTTTTATTAACTGTTATTCGTTTATTAATTGATAGGGAGAGGTGTGTTTGCATTGAAGCCAATTCATAAAGGCCCCCAAATCCCAATATGCTTGAATCTTATTAAATTCCCTTTTTCAGTTCTAGTTTTTTTTAGCTCAGTTTTTGTTGTTTTTGGTCAATTGTGGTCAGATTTTTGCACACAGCAGCCATGTTTCCCGCAGTCTTGCTCAAAGAGGTTTGTCAGTCCACTGTCAGTGTAGATTTAAACACAGGAAGTGCTTTAAAATGACCTGAAACAATGCTAACTTACAGCTTCTGTATATGACTAAGATTCAGTATGGCTTGTGTTTTTTTGTGTTTGCATGGTCATGGTTTTTGAGACCGGTGTTTGGCATGTGAGGCCTACAGTGAGACAGTGTGAACCAATACTTTAAGATATTAGACTTGTGTGTTTTTTGTGTTTCCATGGTCATGGTTTTTGAGACCGGTGTTTGGCATGTGAGGCCTACAGTGAGACAGTGTGAACCAATACTTTAAGATATTAGACTTGTGTGTGTTTTTGTGTGGCCAGTGATGGTTTATAACCACAGCGTGAAGCATACAAGGCCATGCAGTAAAATATAGTAGGTCACATCACAGTTTTGCATGATTTTAAATATTGGCTTATGACAAAAGCAATTATAGGGTCAAATTTCACAATGTTTTCATCAGGTTATGCCTTTTCTCATCAAGGAAAAACAGAAAATATTGTGAATCTGTACAGTAATGTAGAGATATGTGATGAGTGAGTTAGCAGATCTTATGAATTCAATTTTTTTTTCCGCATCATTGTCATTTTTATCACAATTTAAAATTTTCAATCTAATAATTTCACTAACTGTTATTCATTAATTTATTGATAGGAAGAGGTGTGTTTGCATTGGAGCCCATTCATAAAGGTTCATTCGTTTTGGAGTACAGAGGAGTTTTGAAGACGACTGATAAGACTACAGCGTGGAATGAGTATACATACGTCTTCAAACACAAAGGAACGGAACATTGGTGTGTAAGCTGAATTGCAGGATGATATTCTTGATCAATAACAAAACCACTCATGACCCTTGTTTCCACTATGGGGGCAAATAGTGGCACCACGATGACTCTGTTGGCCCCCTAGTGCAAATGGCCCTATGCAGACATTTCTGGGTAAAAGAAATGCTTGGCAATCATGTTCTTGCTTCTTAATCCCAATTTTGTTATGATATTTAACTCCTTCTCCTGTAGCATTGATGCTTCAAGTGAAGATGGGACACTTGGCAGACTCGTGAATGATGCTGAAAAACCAAATGCAAAAATGAAAAAAATAGAGGTGGATGGTGTACCCAGTCTGTGTTTGTTTGCCATTGTTGACATTGAGGAAGGGCAAGAAATAACCTATGACTACGGAGGAGAAAACCTGCCATGGCGTTCTTCCCAAAGGCATCAAATATCCAAGGTAGAGTACATGTGACCAATTGAATCTATTTAAAAAATAGTAATTAATAGTATATAATAAGAAGACTGCAGCATGGCATAAGATCTTTTTTCTCTGTCTCCTTTCTGTCTTCTATCCGTCCTCTCGGTCTCTCTCTCTGATAGTGATATAATATAGATAATTTCTTTGGGGCCGGATACAAATGAAATGCAAGCCAGAAGTTTGATATGTCAGCTCAATTTCAATTTCTGTATTTCAGCAGCAGATGTTCTACATTAAATAACTGCCATGTCTCCCTCTTTCATTCTCCTCTGGTTCTCCCTTTTCCCCTCCATCAGCCTATGGCTCCAAGTACAGTAGAGAAACCTGTTCTCCACACACCAGTCGTCTCTCCATCTACAGGCGACATACCATTCCTTTCCTCCACTGTGCTCCCTGAAGAGGTTTGTTAGTACATTTGTTGGTGTAGCTTCAAGTGTTTTAACATGACCTGAAACAATGTTCACTTTCTGCTTCTGTATAGGATTTAGGTTTGTTATGGTTCCATAACCCTTGTTATATGTTTTGTGTGCTTATTCATGGTGTTTGGGCCAATTTGCCACAGTAGCATTAGACCCGAAAGTACCATAGATCTCATAGGTACTGGAGATGTAATTCTTCCATGACTGATGGGTTTTCTCTTTCCTCTTCTCTTGTTTATCCGTAATCTACTCTTTTATGACTGATGTTTTAGTAATGGCTGTGTGACCTTTGAGTGTTTTAATTGTGGTTTTGCTTTATTTTTCCACATGGAAATTTGGTTGGATAAACAGCAGCAAGCCAAGAGGCCAGGGGGTTGCAATGATGGTAAGAAATATTTATAAAAAAACATAATAGAGGAAGGACATACCAGGCAAAACCTTATAATAAGTAGTAAGTCATTTGAGGGGGATATAATACATAATTTACACAATCCAATTGTTTTCATTTTCATTATAATCTATTTAAGGTTTTGAAGAACAGAGAGGAAGGAAGAGAAGAAAGCAAGATAATTCAGGAGGAATGAGGAAGAGAGAGAGGGTAAGAATTGGCATAGCCATTGTTTTCTTCTTTTTTCTTTCTCCTCGAACTTTTATCTTACTTTTCTTTGGATTTATTTGGTGGATTTTATTTATTTGCACTACGGACACTAGTGAAATTGTGTCTGCTCTGGCCTCACTGTTTTTCACGCTTATTACAGCTGTGTCTGGGGAGTCTGTGTACAGCCATGACACTATTCTTTACACCAGGGATCAGTTGACGCTGCTTAACACAGCGGTGTTGTCTCAAGACAGTCCCAAAATCCCCCTGGGATATCATTGATAACATTCAAATTTACATTCAAATTAAACTAGAATTTAATAAACAATAAAACCCCAACATCCCAGAGAAGAAAACATTCTGAAGATTTGAGCTGGCATTGCAAGGCTAGATTTCAGCCCCCTAGAGGAAGTAATCAAAGTACAAAATTCAAATCTGTATTCACAAGATAAATTTCAATGTGTTTTTTCTTATAGATTGCAAGAAACATCGTGTTGTGAAAGAGAACTTGGGCTCATTTGAAAAATGCTCACTTTGCCGTGGGCCATTTTCTTCATTGAAGTGGTGGGGGCTAAGATGTGAAGGTTTGTATAAAAATTCTAAGATCAACATGTTGCATTACACATGTACACTGTGTTTGCCTGTAGAAAGACAATCCCCTCACAATCAACAGACTTAAAGTTGTTTTTAACACGTTTGTGCCGGATGCTTCGCGCCGACACATTACATCTTCCGCTGGTTACTGCATTGCGCAACTCTGAACCTCCTGCCGGCTGCTGCGTGGCGCAAAGGATCATCCAGCACTTCTTCATCATCATCATCATCTACCACGTCCTCCCTCCCAAACTCCTCACTATCTTCCACCTCAATGTCACTGTCCTCGCTGTCAAAATCTTCCTCTGTCATAACCATTTTCTTGCTTGTCTCTCAAAAATTCATAAACAAACGCACATGTATGTCTCGTTGATTGACATGATTTTCAGCAAACTACGGTACATTTTGGTGGTCACATGGCTTTAAATAGCCAACAAGACCCGCCTCATGTGTATTTGAACCAATGACGTTGCGTTCTCTGATGCACGCGTCATGAAAAGACAGGCGGATACAAAATGCTGCACCACGCAGCAGCCGGCAGGTTCAACGCAGTAACCGGCGGTAGATGTAATGTGTCGGTGCGAAGCATCCAGCAGAAATAGGTTAAAAAGCGAATGAAGCCTTAAAATCCTCATCATAGTTTAAAGATTCACAAGTGAACATGCATTAAGAAAACTGCACCCATTGTTTTCCAAATCAAAAAATTAAGGAAAAAACATGAACTTTGTTATTGTTATACAGAAAAGTGAAGAAATCAGATATTAGGCTGTTCAATGAGTCAAGCTATTGACTCTGTGAAAAAACAAGTGGCCCACATTGCGAGATGAAGGCCCTGAAGTACACCAGGGGCCTCATGTATAAACGTTGCGTACAAACAAAAAGTTTGCGTACGCTGGTTTTCACGGACACTTTGTGATGTATAAAAAATTACCTTGATGGGAGAATGTGCTGGCCATCACGCAAACTGTTGAGCAGTCGCTGATATTCCATAAAAGTTTGATCATTCATCTGGAGAATGTTACACATGTTAACCTCTGTTAAACATGAGGACGGAAAATTGGACAAAGAATGACATCGGGGCGCATCTACAGGCATTTCCATATTAATTTATAGGAGGAGGTAAGGCGGAGTCGGTGGCTCGTGCCCGTGCGCTCAACTTCGCGTTGATTGTGATGTATAAAGGAAATGTGCGCAGGACCTGGCGTACGCCCGCTTTTATACATGTGAATATTTTTGTATGTAAGCAGAGGTGGGTAGAGTAGCCAAAAATTTTACTCAAGTAAAAGTACTGTTACTTCAGAATAATATGACTCAAGTAAAAGTAAAAGTAGTCATCCAAATAATTACTTGAGTAAGAGTAAAAAAGTACTTGGTGAAAAAACTACTCAAGTAGTGAGTAACTGTTGAGTAACGTCTGATTTATTTCTTAACACAAGCATCAATCAGACCGACAAAAATACAAAATAATCATATTTAGGCGAACTATTGTTCATCCAATCGATAAAATAAATTAAAATTATTTATTAATTACAAAATAGCTTAAGTGAGAGACTTGTCACATTAAATTTGGATGGATACTGCATGTGTAAAACATACCGTATGTAACCTAAAAGACAAAGATCCACCTCTCCACAGCAGAAACTAAAACTACCGCTACGTTTCCTCAGGTTAGATGTTGAGTTGTTGAACGCTCACATGTCCGTTTGTTTTGGTCGACACAGAAGACGCCGCATGATGTAGCTGCTGTTTCGCACTTTTCCTAAGGTAACCACCTTAAGCGGAAGACTTTCTCTCTCTCTGTCAAAATAAAACATTAAAATGAGACGTACACTGGGGTAAAAACAATGACGCGTAGAATACCAAAGAGGTAAAAAGAAAAGTAACGAGCTCCTTGTAGCCTGATGTAGCGGAGTAAGAGTACAGTTTCTTCTTCACTAATCTACTCAGTTACAAGTAAAAGTATAGTGATTTAAAACTACTCCTAGAAGTACAATTTTTTTCAAAAACTTACTCAAGTAAATGTAACGGAGTAAATGTAACTCGTTACTACCCACCTCTGTATGTAAGTACTCTTTTAATGTTTTGGCCATACACCATCTTCTGGTATAAAAACTGCTAAATCTTTTATACATGAGGCCCCTGGAGTTTATTAAAATAACATGGTGGTTTCTACTTTGCTGCTTCTGCTGTAAACATTGTCAAAATCTGGCGCAATGCACTGAGGAAAAATAACTAGTGGTCTTCTAGCAACACTGGGTGAGATTTTGACGATGTTTACAGCAGTAGCGGTAGGAGCACAGTAGAGGCTGGGGTTTGGCAAGTTTCATCCCAAGACCAAAGCGAAGTGGCCAGCCACCACCACACACCACAGCTAAATCCCAGCGATGCTGTCTACCTGCTGTTCGACACGCTGTTGTGCAGCATCACAACAAGGGATCCATGGTGTTGAGTGGATGTGCCTGGCCATCTTGCTCAGGTCTCTGTGTGGAATGCACAAAATTCCTCCTGTTTTCCTCAACAGTAGCACTGACGAGCTGTACATATCTTTGTAGCTTCATTGTGAAACATTACAACATTAATGCTAACCTTAGTATTTTGTGGTTTTAACAGTTTGCACCACTGTCTGGCATACATACTGCTTTCACTCCAAAGACAAAAGACAAAAGACTTTGGTAAGTAGTTATTTTGGTAACCCTTTACTGGAAGCAGTATCCATAAGGTTTTTATGCCACCTACATAAGCACTAAGAACTGGCATAAAAAGATATTTATTGAACTGCTTTTCCAAAAGGTTTAAAGTGTTAGTTCAAATAGTGTATTCTGTGTCATGGGTAATAGATTTGGTGTTAACAGTGAATGTAACAAAATGTATTCTCAAATTGATGTCACCAAAATAATTCTTTGACTGTGGACTCTCACAGATGCTGATACCTCTATTTTGATTTGAAAACAAAACACAAATTACATTTGAAATTGTATGAACTTTGAAAACATCAGTAAGGTGAAATACCCTAGCAGTCCACTATACCAAAGATGTAATGGCAGCATCCTCATTGACTTGTCATTATTTGTTAACCACGTTTCCAAAAATTGCCGTTCAATTATGAGTTATAGAATCAAATTTCACAAGGTATTCACCATTGAGCAAAATGTAAATATTGTGAGTCTGCTCAGTAAATGTTCTAGCTAAATATGTTCAGATAATATTTAATGTGTGTGAGTTGGTAGATCAGCTCAATTTCAAATTCAGTATTTCAGCAGCAGATGTTCTACATTGAAATAACTGCCATGTCTCCCTCTTTCATTCTCCTCTGTTCTCCCTTTTTTCCCCTCCATCAGCCTATGGCTCCATGTACAGTAGAGAAACCTGTTCTCCACACACCAGCCGTCTCTCCATCTACAGACCACTCAACTGTCGTCTCTCCATCTACAGACCACTCAACTGTCGTCTCTCCATCTACAGACCACTCAACTGTCGTCTCTCCATCTACAGACCACTCAACTGTCGTCTCTCCATCTACAGACCACACACCAGTTGTCTCTCCATCTGCAGACCACTCACCAGTTGTCTCTCCATCTGCAGACCACTCACCAGTCGTCTCTCTATCTGCAGGCAACACACCATTTCTCTCCTCTACAGTGCTCCCTGAAGAGGTTTGTTTGTACATTTGTTGGTATAGCTTCAAATGCAAGAAATTCTTTAACATGACCTGAAAAGATGCTCGCTTTCTGCTTCTGTATATGACTCATGATTTGATATGGTCCAATAACCCTTGTGTGTTTAGCAGTTAGAAGCACTATTTTAGCACAAAGACTTCCGTGTGTTTGTGATAAATAAATCGATTATACATCGTAATTTTTTTAGTTAGGATGATGTTGATAAAATGAAATTGCTAAATCAAGATTTTCTTTTCAACTACTTGAGCAACCACTTAATTACTTCAGCGACTGACCTTTGGTAACATATCTACCACTTGACTTCAATTCACTGTTAATAAATTAAGCGTCGTCGTACTTTTACTTATGTACTGCGGCTTTAACACAAGGTGAACGACACTGCTCCATCTGCTTAAATTACGCTTCCCCCTCCTACCCATAGTTGTAGTATGTTTACCACCGCAATTATCTATCTAATCTAAAATAACAGGAGAAGAGAGGTGTGGAGTTTAACACTCTCTGACATGGAATGACTGGAAACAAAACTTCAACAATAAAAGCCAGCAAACAAACAGAACAAAAATAAAAGTGAACGAGCAGAGTATGAGCATAATTAATTAGCCATGTGCTCAGCAGTTAAACTATAGTCCACACAGTGGCATTTCTACAACATTTGTTGTCCCTAGACTGCTTCCACATTCATTATTTTGACCGCTTTGAGCAACTTATGTGAAATAATTTTTCTCTTTTGTTATTAAAATATTTTTCTTTTTAAACATTTTGAACAGTCCTAGTTGTGTGTGTGTCTGCGCGCTCAGTAGTGGTTTATAAAAGCACAGTGAGAAACATATGAGGTCCAGTTGCTTGTTGCTTGTTGATTGTCATGTAGTGTTTATTACAGGTGTTATGTATGCCTTATGGTTTCTTTTATTTTCCTTGTATTTTAATCAGAATAAAAGTGACTTCAGTGAAGAGGAGCTATCGGATGATGTATCTGATCCAGAATACGTTCCAGGCTCAGAAAGTGACACAGAGGATGAGGAACCAATAAACAGCTTGGCAAACCCAACATTACAGGTCGCTGAAGAATCACTAATGGATACCTCTATGAACTGTAATGTCACAGATGACACCCCTAACACTGGACAATCTTGCACCAACACAGTACCTTCAACCAGTGTTGTAAAAGCAGGACAAAATTTCTGCTTCATTTGCAAGGATTTTCATTTCAAAATAGCGCGGCATTATAAAACTCACATAAAAGAGAATTCTGATGTTGCATATGCCCTTAGTCTCCCAGCAAGCTCAACAACTAGGAAGAAGCTTCTAGAGAATCTTCGCAACAGGGGAAACTTTGAGTATAACAGAGATGTGCTGAAAAAAGGAAGTGGTCAGCTCAAAGTGAAGCGCAGAGCCAAGAAGGTTGAATGCAAAAAATATGAATATTGTATCCATTGTAAGGGTATGTTTTTGCGACCAGAACTATGGAGACATATGAAAAGGTGCTCCTCCAAACCAGAGGAACAGGATCATCAAGGAAGAAAAAGAGTGCTCGGCCTAGCATCTGCAATCCAGTCAGCATGTTCAAGCACAGTTGATGATGGGGTGCTTAAAATGTTAAGCCATATGCATGACGATGTCATTGCAAGTGTTATTCGTAATGACTTCTGCCTTCTTCGGTATGCTGACACCCTTTTCGCAAAACATGGACATGACCCTTCAAAACATGACTATATCCGCCAAAAAATCCGTCAGCTGGGAAGATTCCTGCAAACCATTCGCAAAAGGTCTTTAATCCTAACCTTAGAGGATGCCATAAAACCAGGTAATTTCATGGAAGTAATTGAAGCAGTAAAAGAAACAGCAGGATTTGATAAAGAAAAGAACTGTTACAAAACTCCAAGCCTTGCACTTAAAATTGGACACTCACTGTTGAAAGTGAGTGACATCATTCATTGTCATGCTCTTATGGCTGGAGATGACAACTTGATTAAATCCTCAAAGGCGTTTCAGAAGCTTTATACTGCAAAGTGGTCGGAGTACATATCCCACTGTGCCTTAAGCACCATTAGTGACCTGAAATATAACAAAACAGCCAAATTACCGCTCACTGATGATGTAACGAAATTTAACAAGCATCTTGACAAAACTGTTGAATCAGCAACTGCTGCATTAAAGAAGGAGACAACAGTGCAGAACTACTCCAGCCTTGCAAAAGCCGCATTGACCAAGATTGTCCTTTTCAATAGAAGACGTGTTGGGGAGGTCTCAAAGATGAAACTGAGACACTTTCTGGAAAGAAACAAAGAAACAAACACCCTTGATGAATTGGGGCTGTCAGAGTGTGAAAAGAAACTCTGCAACTATTTTGAGCGTGTTGAACTAAAAGGAAAAAGGGATAGAAAGGTAGCAGTGCTGCTGACACCTAAGATGGTAAATGGACTCAACATTATGATTGAGAAGAGGAAAGAATGTGGTGTCCCAGACCAAAATGAATACTTGTTTGCTGTACCAAATTGTCTGACTTACTACAGAGGACATCAGTGTCTCAGACAGCTCGCAGATGAGTGTGGTGCCAAGAGGCCAGAGTATCTACGATCAACTCAACTGCGCAAAGACATAGCGACCACATCACAAATCCTGAACTTGAAGAGCAATGAACTAGATCAGCTTGCTGATTTTATGGGGCACGATATATCAGTACATAGACAGTTCTACCGTCTGTCAGAGCCTACCATACAGAGTGCCAAAATTTCCAAGTTGCTCCTTGCACTGGAAAAGGGAAAGATGCATGAGCTTAAAGGAAAATCTCTTGACGAAATTGAAGGTATTAAAATTCTTATGTTATTTATGTAAAATGTAGACCTAAAGGGGTTATAGTATGTATTTAAAGAAATCTTGGTTTTAAAGGATCTTTAGAGGGCTTCATTACTGGAGTTTTATAGACCATGCCTTTTGTGAATCTTGTGGTTTCAAAGTAATTAATTAAGCTATCAGGTAAATACTTCAGTAAATACGTAACTTTGCTGTCACACTAATGTAGGTCATTCAGGCGCCGTCCATTTTTCTTTGTTCAGCTTTGAGATGGTTCCACACCTTCATCAGAGTCCAGCTGTCTTGAATGAATTGGTTTGATTTGGATTTTCAATGAACACACTTTTTTAAATAAGACCTTACAGTTCATAGTGCATATCAGAACAAAAATGAAGTCAAAAGAGCTGAAGAAAAGCCCGGAGAGAGCTGTAGCAAGACAGAGATTTGGACAAGGCTAGAAAAAAAATCTACTGCCTTTTTTTTCCAAGAGCTCAGTGGTCTCCATAAGTGTAATATGGAAGATGTTTGGGTCAACCAGGACTCTTCCTACAGCTGACTGGCCAGACAAACTGAACAGCTAGGGAGAAGAACCTTGGTGAGAGAGGTAAGCACCCAAAGATCCCTCTGACTGAGTTCCAGATATCCTGTGTGGAGATGGAGATAGTTTCAGAAACACATGAAAGGCAAAAAACAAACCTGATGAACTCCCAGGCTGTGAGTAACTGTGAAGCCTTTTTATTTGTCTTTCACTGAGGAGAAGCTCTCATTGGTCACCTCTGCCATAGAGACCAGCTTTTGTGCAGATCTGCAGCAGTGGTTGTCGGCCTGCAACCTGGGTCTCTGGAGCTCAGTCACAGTCATCTTCAGGTTCTTAGCTACCTCTCTCATCAAGGTTCTTCTCCCCCAACTGTTCAGTTTGGCTGGATGGCCAGTCCTGGTTGGAGACACTGAGCTCTCAGAAACAATAAATGCCGGTTTGTTATTTCTAGCCTTGTTCATATCTGTGCCTTTCTACAACTCTCCCTGAGCTCTTGGAGCAGTTCTTTTGACCTCATGGATCTAATTTTTGCTCTTATATGCAACATGAGTTGTAAGGCCTTATTAAGGTCATTTTTTGACATGAAGTTGTATGACATCCTCAGCTTCAGTGTTGTAGAGTTCTGTAATTCCAGCTAGTTTGCTGGGGTCACAAAGAAAGTGTTTTGCTTGACAAAACAATGTGTTCAAAAGAGTAACACATTTGCATCACAAAACCGGTGTCCTGACCCACAGTTGTAGCACCACCATTGATCATTCACTCCACCTCGCAGCTACAGCTTTTCCTTTTTCTTTATTTGTGGCCCCAGCAAACTAGCCGGATTTACAAACTTCAACAACAAAACCAGGACAGAGGTCTGCTCACAGGACGCAGTGGGGGAAAAGTCACCTACACTGATAAAATGCGGTGCGTCTGCATCCAGTAAATTTTCAAAATAATAACCCTGTGCCGACATCCTGATCGTATTTCACATTTGCCCCTTAAACATGAGCCTATGTCATAAATTGGTGAAACAGGTCAGATTTTTTTTACAAGGTGACTTATTGAGATCAGGTGAGAAATGTAATTTTGTGGTTTCTGTCCAGAAAGCCCCAGCCTCTGTTTCCGTGTGTTTATTTACAGGCCAGTCTTGCGTAGTCCAATGTGGCAGTGACATTGATGTACAATCCCCTGGACAACACAGCATCTATGAGACTATATGTTGGACAGGCAGTATGTAAAATATAGCAGTAAAAAGCAGTATAGGACATGTTGGCACAGATTGAATTTATTATTTATTCATTGAAACTTAGATTTAATCATCACGGTGATCTATTAGTGGGAGGTATTCCAGAAAGTGTGTTCATTGAAAACTGACTTGATCCAGAAACGGAGTCAGTTACCAAAGTAACATTGACATAACGCTCCAACATTCAGATATTACACAATGTAACCTTTTTAATTTGTTTTTTAACCAAATTAAAGTACTTTCCCATTATTTGTCCAGATGTCACAGATGATGATGATGAGAGTGAGGAGGAACAAACATTCACAACAAACATTCACAACAAAGCAGAGGTAGATTGTCCTCGTGAACTGAACGGTATGTACTTTGAATATGATCTATAATGTTGGTACATATAGTACATACTGCTGGAAACTAGCTCTAGACACTCTCCATTGATTAAATTATTACCTATTCCATCATTTATTTTTTAATCTTGTGTAGCTCCTGGCCACTTTACAACAATGGCCGCGTTTCCCGGATTCAAACATTCTTAAGGACTTAAGAATCCTCTTAACCTCCTAAGCCCGAGAGCCCCACTGGCAGGGGGAAATTCATAACCTTTTTTCCAACTTCAAATTTTTCCCAATTTCAAATGACGTCCCTAAAACGAAACTTTGTCAAGATCTGTTTTATTTAAAAAGATAAATGTCTCTGTTTGTTCATGTCACTTTAATTGTTGCAAAATGGGACAAACTGACCACTATACACAATAACAGATCCCTATTTAGCGCCTGTGTTTCGATACAGTATTGCCACTGAAAATATTGCGATGGTTTATCGATTTTCCCCACCCCCACACCTAGCTAGTAGCCCACTGTAAAGTTGAGGGTGGCCTTATATAATATTTAAACTGCTCTATTCCAGTAGATACATATATGTCTTGGCAATGAAGTAATTAAAAAAAAATTAAAATAGGCTATTTTTCAGGCAGGTGCCTGTGCACTGTTAGAGTATTCTGGGTTGTTGTTACTGTCTGATTTTGATCAAACCTTGTATATATTAAGAATGTGTCCCAAAACCAAGGCTAAATCTAAGAGAGTTGTTTTCCTGGATTTAGTCGGATTTGACACAGAATGACCCAGCTGAATGTCATTTGGCTCAAATCCTCCCATTTACATTGATTCAGGCAGGTTTGATTTTGAAAATAAAACTTGTGTATAAGGTGCTGTAAAAAGTTTTAAAATGGGCATTGAAAGTGCTTGAAAAGTGCTTGAACTATAATAAAAACCATATTGTTTTGGAAGCATATAAAACTATTTTTGCTGACTGAAGCATAAACAATGAACAGTGGAAACGGCCATATTACTTATGGTCTTCACAGGTTGCAGATAAATGTGAAACAGCCATCTAAAGACATATTTGACTGAAAATCACTGGAACCCCGAAACTTTTCTTGGATCAGGAAATGAAGTTTCAATACAATGTAAACCTATATGATCTATTTCTGCTTTTATTGAGCTAACTGATGTTGGATATTAGTGTTTATTGAACCTCAGTTCTTGTCCTCAGTTATATAGTACTAATATAGTAAATAATATTCAATTCCTTTCTTTACAAATTGAACAACAAATACTTTTTAATAAAAGGCATCTACTATGCTCTTCTGTTACACATTTTTCAGACATGGACACTCCTGATGCAGATGGACTCCCTCCTGTACATAATGGTATGATCAAGTTACATTATAATACGTATCAAGTTTATAATATCCAGTGCTTAACCTTCAGTTAAGTTTCTGGGCCTACAAAGAGGTCATCACCATCATCAGATCAACATGCAGGGACAGAGAGACAAACAGAGAACAACAAAAAGAGAGAAGTGGGGTTTTTATGTTCAATTTGCAGAGGAAAAAAATCTTAATGAAAACGCTGGAAATTTATAAAAAAACGTGAAATATTGCTTGAAATGTTTTACGGTGGAAGTGGAAAAGTCAACATTTTAATGAACGAAATATGCAACCTTTTGCAGTGGAAACAGTTTTACGGATTACAGACACACGCATACAGGAAATACGTCATTTACTACAATTAGTAAACAGCTGGCAAAGTCACTTTCACAAAACCACTATTAATTGTCATGGTTAATTGTTTCTATCCGGATGAAAGTCGTAGCCAGCCATACTAACAATTATGTCATCCTGTTTGTTTTCAGTACGCAAAGACAAGACACGAAGACCATGGACCAAAGCAGAAGAAAAAGCTGTGCTGAGACATTTCAAGTCTCACATAATTAAAGGTCATTTAGCATCAAAGAAGGAGTGTGTGGTTTGCAAAGAATGTGAACAGCCAGCACTGAAAAATAGAACATGCCAAAACATTAGAGACTTTGTGAGAAACAAGGGCTGACTTTTAAGCGCCAAAACCGCCACCCACACTAAAAAACAATATGTGTGCAGCCAGCGTTGTGACGATAAACAAAAAATAATTTTCAAATAATAATCGTTATATTATACATTATATATTATTAAGTGTAATTTTTTAAAATGTTTTTCTGGGAAGTTGCCGGTAACATCTGGCGGGGGGACAGCCAATGTAAATCACCTCTGCTGCAATTGGGGTTTCAATATTTGTTTTTTTTCCAATATGTTCAATGTTGCACATTGTCCCTTTGAAATAAATGAATTGAAATTGAAATCTCCTAATTGTGAAAGTTAATGTTCTCAAGAATAGTTACATCAATATGCAATGCTACCCAAAAAATTTAAGGCTTCAAATAGCCCGTGATCAGTATCGGTTATCGGCCCAAAAAATCCTGATAGGATCACCTCTAACGTCGACTACATTTTTATGGGTGAGTAAGGCTCCAATACCACAACTGGTGCATTTGCACTCCATTTTTTGTGTTGTCTTTTTAGACTATATCTATGGTGTCATACAACAGCTTGTGTTTGTCAAGTTTCTTACTCTTCCTTAACATGCCAAACTTGAAAGGCCTAGAAAAAAACAGATTACGTGCAGGAAACTCAGTTCATTTTCTTTCTTTTCTGAATTTATTCACTCAGAATTGTCTATTTCAGGTTGATAACCTCAACCAATCAAAAGCATTATCAGCTTCTAAAAACAATTAGAAACAATATTAAACAATCCATTAAAAAAAGCACGATTATCGTTACTTTACGTGCTGTTAGAGATTTTAATCATGCAGCCCCATACATCAGTGGAGAGAGTAGACATGAGTCCAGGATGTCTTGCGTTGAAAATGTTTATTTACTTGATCAAGGAGAAGTGAATGAATGATCAGTACACATTAAGTTCTGATGCTCCTTTCAATTCTAAAGTGTGTGTCCTCTGGGGAAACCAAACAGATAATGCCAAAAGTTTGAGACATGCCCAAATATGGGCAGATCCAACACATCTACAATATACAGAATTTACTATACCGGTCCATAGACAAAACTTTGCTTAGATGCCCGTCAGGACCTTTGTCCTCCATCCAACATAATATCAAACCTCTGACTCCAGTAACCATTACCTCATTTAGGGAAAACAGTCAATCACATCTGGCCTTGGCTGCTCACATTGAAAAAGTAATGGTTGACTTCAGTCATTAATTTGTCATCCAATTTTTAATCTAACTCAAAAGTTTTTGTTATTTGGCTAAAATTTAAATAACAATTAAAGACCACTGAAATGAAAATAACTAAAAATGAGGATTGTGTGGGTCTTAAAAAGGTTTATTCAGGATACTTAAATATGTACTGCATATTATAATGTCTTGTATTTTGTCAGTCCTCTTATACCGTTCCTGTTGATTGGTGTGTGTAATATGTAACAGACCTCATAAACACTGTTGGTTTCACAACCACCTTTGTGTGACCCCGTAGCCTGTGATATGTCACATATTTTTCTAAAAGAAAAAAATATGATTTTGAAGCAGATTTGTGTTCTGCATGTAAACAAAATTTTTTGATATGTCTTTTAAGTTTACCAATTTTGCGTTCGGTGTGGTCGCATAACCACTGCCACGCAAGACTCTGCAAATTGGCTCTTAAACCACATTGCCTGTATGTGTTTGTGTGTGTGTGTTCTGTGTGTGTGTGTAATCTGTGATTCCTCTCATCAGCACAATATCAAACTGCCCTCCAACATCATCTAAATAATACATCTCTTTTTTCTCTGTTTCACATGACGGGCGGGCAGGCGGATGGGTGCGCACAACACACACACACACACACACACACACACCACACACACACACACCAACACCACACACACACACACACAGTATGGTATGTTGCTGGAGTATGATTGTTATGACCTGACAGTCTTCAGAGGAAGGGGAGAAATGTTCAAGGATTACATCAAAGCGTACCCTACCATTCAGGCTGAAAAGGATAAAGCCACGCTACTGTACCTTTGTCCTGCCAATTGCAAAATTCTGAGCAATCAATCAATCAACCTTTTTCATGTATTTAGGTAATTATTGGTCAAAGAGGTCACTTACATTCATTCATCCAGTAAAAATACAACCTTTCATTAAAACAAAAAGACAGCTATTCAATTCGCATAGGTAATGTGTTGATATTCGTTTTGTTTTGCGTGCGAGAGAGAGAGAGAGAAAGAAACCTATTAACAAGTAATTTCTGAAGTTCTTATATCTAGTGCTTCAAAATTTTAGTAATTTCACCAACAATATGCAACAAATACCACTTCTACCAATAGTGATGATGAGCAGGTAATTTTTCTTTTTTTTTTTTCTTTCTTTTTTTACACAGTTCCTTTCATAAAGTGTATTGTTGACAATCCTGCACAGATCTAAAATCTGAAATGGCTCCAGTGAAAGATTAGGCGGAAGGATTACATAGAGTAAAGATGACTTGCCAAAAAATTTCCAAACCAGGGTGGACCATTCCTTCTGGAAAAAATCTCCTTCTTGCGGTAAACATTTACAGCCAAGCTGTGTCTTGTGGACAGTAAGACATGAGATGATGAATATAGAAAGACCAACCAACCATAAGCATAATCTTGCATTTTTGCAAATGCCAAGTATGATCTGACTCTCTCTTTCTCATTCACACAAACAGAGTAAGTCTAACAGCTGAATGTAACAGCAGCAGGGGCTTTTCAGATAAGTCCCCTGGAGCAAAACTCTCTGTGTCACAGACAGACACACACACACACACACACACAAAGAGATGCACAATCACACAGAATGAGGATGGGCCAAGTTAGTGGAAACTTGTGCCAGTGAATAAATCTGGGACAACTGCTTGGACATACAAGTAGCACAACAATCACATAGACACGCACACATATACTGTAATCTCAGAAACGAGCATGTGTGCAGACTTAAACCAAGGCACTTTGCAATTAGTGATAATGTCATTATGCGTCATACCAGATGCACATATTGAACACCCACCAACCATCTAACCCACATGCAGACAAGCACAAAGGTCTTTAGAAGGAAACAAAGGGACACAAAGAAAGACCAGCATTCTGTGTGTGTGTCAGCCTGTTATAAATATGTACTACACTACTCAGGCTTATGCATTGTCATGCATTGTTATGCATTATTGTTGTTATACGTTCTGTCCACTAGAGGGACTTCCAACATCAGCCTGACCTTGAAGGGGATCTATGTCATCCATCATGTGCTTATGGAAATAGCTCCGTTGTAAAGACTAACGGTGCTCGGTTAGCACAATGACATAGCTAAGCTCCTATAACTCGCGGCGCAGTTAGGAAACCAGAATGGGCTAACTATTGATAACATAAGCATTTTGGATTGGTGGATATTGATTTTAAAGTCATGTTAGAAGTATTTCCCATTCTTCTTCTGATTTCCCACCGCAGCCTGTCCTCCCCCTGTACTAACGTTTACTTGATACATAACTTAACTCACAAGGCCATGTTCTTTCCACTCCTGTAACCATTTTTCGCATGGGGGGGGGGTTGACGTGACGCTCATTTTTGTGTCCAGGGTGACAAATACAAAAAATTATAATATTTCATAAACTATGGTTTTATATAATGTAATCTCCAGAACTACTACATTTGTAATTAATGCGCATTAATTCAATGTGTAAATATTTCATTTTAAGGCCGCATTTGTCCTGTGGCGTGACGGTCCGGATGGCGTTGCTTATCTTAAAACTACTGTAATAAAATAAAATCTGTCTAAATACATTAAATACTTGAATAGATGTTATAGGTAGTGTAACTTAATGAAGCAAGGTTATACGTTTTAAGGTCCCCCTTTAGAATATTATGACAAATTACATTTGTCCGCAAAACTGGTGTCCACCTGGTGTGACGCCATTCTTTATGTATAATCGGGCATTAATTGGGCACCCTATTCTGAGAGGGCCCCTTCTTCATCCAGGAAGTACAGTAGACCTCACTGGAGCACATAGACTGCACACAAGGTGAGTTTTTGTCTCAAATATTTTCATAATGAGTTTCCGTGCACTGTTGAGAAGTAACCATTATGTCGTCCTTTGGTGTGACGTAAATTAAGTATTGATCTGAAATATGTTCAGCACTTTATTATTGATTGACTAGTCGAAAATGTAAACCTTAACACTGTTAGTCAGGTTTGAAGACTGCCTCTCATATAGCTAGCCGCAACTGGCCTTGATCTTGA
The DNA here is from genome assembly GCF_008692095.1 of Etheostoma spectabile. Taxonomy (NCBI): domain Eukaryota; kingdom Metazoa; phylum Chordata; class Actinopteri; order Perciformes; family Percidae; genus Etheostoma; species Etheostoma spectabile. The sequence continues at coordinate 12,926,134 of NC_045746.1, forward strand.
AACGTCCCCTGGGGTGCAGCACTCTGTCCTCTCGTGGTGGACATGAAATCAGCATCACACTGGTGGATGTAGGCGTCTATCAAGAGGTCAAAACCATCACTCTCCCCTCTTAACCTCCCTCCCTCCATTTTAACCTCCTCCCCCACCCCTCCCCACCTACCCTCATCTCACCCCCCAACCTCCCTCCCTTTCAATCTCCCCAATTCTAACTTCACTCCGTTCTTACCTCCTCTTACCTGGTGAAATTGAACTTCTTCCACGCCTCCCAACCTCCTGTTCCTGTCCCCTTCCTACTTCCCTCCACACCTCCTGCTTCCTGTCCCTTCCTAACTTCCCTCCCACCTCCTGCTTCCTATCCCCTTCCTACTTCCCTCCACCCTGCTTCCTTGCCTCCTAACTCCCTCCAACCTCCTCTCCGTGCCTTCCTACTTCCCTCCAACCTCCTGCTTCCTATCCCCTTCCTAATTTACCTCCCAACCCCTGCTTCCTGTGCCCTTCCTAACTCCCTCCCAACCTCCTGGCTTCTTGCCCCTGTCCTACTCCCTCCCAACCTCCTGCTTCCTATTCCCTCCTAACTTCCTCCCAATCTCCTGCTTCTTGTCCCCTTCCTAACTTCCCTCCCAACCTCCTGCTTCCTATCCCTTCTAACTTCCCTCCCACCACCTCCCATCCCCTCAACAAACCAATACCAACCTGCTTCTATCCCCTTCCACCTTCCTCCAACCTCCTGCTTCCTTTCCTTCCTAACTTCCCTCCCAACCTCCTGCTTCCGTCCCCTTCCTAACTTCCCTCCCAACCTCCTGCTTCCTATCCCTTCCTAACTTCCCTCCAACCTCAGTTGCTAATTCTAGTAGTGAAGTTTGCATTTTCTATTTTTAATTTTGCCTTTTTCTCTTACTCTCAGAATTGAAGGACACCACAAGTCAAACCTTCCTACCTGTTTTTGTTAGGCTAGTTTGAGACCCACGTTGAAAGTGAGAGGCTGAGGTGACAAGCGAGGAAAGACAGGAAGTAAATGCCCCCTTCACAGCTAATTAATGTACATCGTATAGTCTCGTTGAGATATTGTTGAGCTCAGCAGGGAGTTTTCTTTTCAATGGTGACAATTTTGCGGTGTCTGACTGTCGCGCAAATACACGGTCCAAGGAGCGGCGTCCGCCAGTAACCCTGACAGGTGCAGATAGCAAGGGTTCATCCTACACTGCTTGCAGCTTTAATTTAAAACTTGTGCTTTATTTCAGAGAATCTTAAATAAAATTGAACAGAAAATAATAAGCCAGGTCAATTTGTTTACATGGTCAGTTATGTGCTAAATGTTACCATGGCTCCCAAGTCTTTTTATGGGAATGTGGTTTTCTTCCTTTTTTATTCTCACTTTATGTACAACAACATTTGAACTTAAGTAGTAATATATTTAATGATTTTTAAAATTAATTTGAACATAAATGTGACTTTGTACAAACAGGGGCATACCGTACTTTTTGTTGTCCAATGGTGTGACGGAAGGTCTGTGGTGTGACAAACTGATTTCAGTGGAAAAGGCATTTTATGCACAAATTCTGTAAAAAGTATTGACTACTATAATAATATATTATCACTATCACATTAAGTGGAATTAAGTTTTGTTAGTTTTATAGTAATTATAATGAATATAATCGAACCTTTGGTAAAGTCCCATGTGTACATCTTATAGTCGGAAAATAACACGATTGTGAATTTGTATAGGTTACTTTTGATGTGGGAATATAATTAGGACAAACTGATAAGGATTGTGAATATTTGTCTTATCCGTCACACAATTTCTGAATTAAAAATTAACATTAAAAATGTTGTCACACCGGTGGACAATATTTGGGACTACCACACACAAAAGTTAATAAAATACAAAATAAATAAGGAATTAGAAAGGGACACATTCAGTTTTAATTTATTAACATATTAAGCAATATAATTATGTGTCATTTGACAAAGATTTTATAAATATATTTTTTTCCACTTTGGATTTGAGTTCACGTCAACCACCCATGTGTACTTCAACCATGCTGGTCATGCATGCAGTATTGTCACCTTGTCAGCTGCTCTCTCAAATATCTGCACAGTGAATAGCAAGGAGCTACAAAAACTGTGTATTTACTTGATTTGCTAAGTGTCATACGTGTGCTCCGGAACTAACCGCCTCATTGAGGACATCAAAGTTTTCTAATCTAAATCTAATCTGAAATATTTAATGCACACAAGATATGCTGTTTTAACCATCACTTCAACAATTCATGTCGCTTCTTTTATCTGTGAAAATTGTACCTTGGTGTTAACTCAGGCCCTAAAGGGAGACAGCAAAGGGGAAACATTAACTACCCTTAGAATCTGCTAAGTTCCCTCTGGAAGACATTTTTTATTTTTTTGTTCAAACTCCTTAGTGAAACAAGGTTAATACATCAAATATTGAGTATTTTTATGACACGCAAAAACAACCTCAGTAATCAAGTGTATTAAAAAGGTTTACTAAAATTCAGATGTCTGGGGGCCTGGATAGCTCAGTTGTTAAAGCAGGTGCCCAAATAAAGAGGTTTACTACTGGCCGCAACGGGCCCCGGTTTGACTCGGACCTGCGGCCCTTTGCTGCATGTCACTCCCCCCCTCGCTCACCCCTTTCATGTCTTCAGCTGTCCTGTCAAAAATAAAAATGGAAAAACGCCCAAAAAATAATCTTTAAAAAAAAAGAAAGGTTTTAGTTAAATGATATGAGCATAGTGCCCAGTAACCTGGCTTTGGAGGGTCGAATGGATAGCAAGATCTGGTAGATTGGTGTTCTGTGACATTAAAATTACCACAAGACGTCTCTGTTTTTGTTCCTGCAAGTCTATAATATAAAGAGAGCCTTTAGTTTGCACTCATTTTGTGTCATGCTCTGCCCATGACTTCCCCTCTCTCTTTCTGGATTTGACAGCCTGCCATGTTGAAAAGGAATGAACTTGTCACCCATTAAGGAGTCCTTTCCTGTGCTGAGTGGAAAGGTGTCAAAAAGTGTGGATTGAATTTAGAAAATAGCCGTTCCCCTTGAAAACTTTCTGAATCTGAGTGGCCTTTCAAAAGAATTGAAATGAATAGAAATCATTTACTCTGTCTACAATAAAGACACTATACTGTAGGGCTGCACAATTAATCAAATTTTAATCGTGATCACGATTTTGACTTTCCACGATCAAATTTGCGTGATCAAGCGATAATTTTTTTTAAAGCATCATTTCATAGAACGCTCCGGGTTTTTTGCAAAGCATACTTACCGCTTCGGAAGGCCGTCTGATCATGAGCCAGTCAGAGTAGTTTCCTGCACCCCGTGCAGCTAAGTTTCTAGATGTAGACAGTCCCAGAGGACAGAGTA
>NC_045746.1:12929525-12930088 GCF_008692095.1 Etheostoma spectabile
AACTCAACAGATAGCAGTCGGTTATGTCGGTCTTAAGGTTTACCAGTTTACCAGTAAACGCAACGTTTTGTCCCTTCTGTGTTGTTTTTCAGAAAACAGCAGTGACCAGTGCTAGTCGGTGCTAGTAGCGTCTGTTAGCTGTTAGCTCCTCTAGGACGCACCGGTGCTAATGTCCTCGCATCCGCTGCAATGTTGTTTATATGGATATGGTTTAATTTTGCGTTACATGACCCATTTCTTCTGTAAAGCCTTGCCTGTGTTGAATCTCTCCTCGACTCTCTCTTTTCTTACTCTCCGCGCAGCCCTGCCACACAGCGGCCCGGTCCACACTTCTGACATTAGTCCACAGTTTTAATTGTTATTAACACAGCTGTATATTGTTAAGTATGAGGGGGCAAACCTGTATTTGTACCAGTGTTTCCGCTGGTAACTCTGCTATCGCGGTCGCCACAGCAAAGAACAGAGAAGAAGTTATTGAATGCAGCTAACTTCAGTTGGTAGAGTAACAGCGTGAGACGAAGCTGCTGGATCAGGGCCAGAGATGTGACCCATGGCCAGAATAT
>NC_045746.1:12930098-12930292 GCF_008692095.1 Etheostoma spectabile
TAAAAATGCAGCGCAGTGAAGATACAGACGTTTCATACACACGTTTGTATCCACCGTGCGGGAACCGTTCATAATGAGTCAGCCGTCTCTCTGTGAGTAGCGTCCATCACAATCCTTGTCGCAGTTAAAAATAGCCTATGTGACAATAAAATTTGTTTTTGTTAAAATCAACAAATAATCGTGAGAATAATCGC
>NC_045746.1:12930302-12930549 GCF_008692095.1 Etheostoma spectabile
TTGATCAAAATAATCGTGATTATCATTTTGGCCCTACTATACTGTACTATAACTATAAAGTATATGTATATACAGTACACACATATATATGCACAGTATATATACACATATATACAGTACACACACATATATACACAGTATATATACAAATATATATTGTACACACACTATATATATATAGATAGATAGATAGATAGATAGATAGATAGATATATACATACATACATACATACATACACACACACAC
>NC_045746.1:12930559-12930649 GCF_008692095.1 Etheostoma spectabile
ACACACACACACTGTACACATACTATATATAAGTATATTGTTATATACAGTGGGGCTTGAATGTTTGGGCACCCCAGGTAAAAAATTGTA
>NC_045746.1:12930659-12932885 GCF_008692095.1 Etheostoma spectabile
ATGTGCATAAAGAAGCCAAGAAAAAAAAGGCATCAAATGACAGATTACACATTCGTATAATATGTCACAAAAAGTTTGATTTTTTTCTTCATCATTTACACTTTCAAAATAACAGAAAACCAAAAAATGGCGTCTTCAAAAGTTTGGGCACCCTGCAGAGTTAACCCCTTGTTCTGCCCCCGTTGGCAAGTATCACAGACCTCTCTCTTATCATCATTGCAATATCTTAGAGAAATAGAACTTATTGAGTTTTGATAATTATTGTAAAGTTTCCTCAACATGCTTAATTTATAAAGTACTACATGGCCTGGCGCCACCTCCACTGCTGGAGTTTATTAAATACAGACAGACTCAGATCACCAGAGCTGTTGTAAATGGGGATTGTGAGGTCCCTTTTAGAAAAACCTCCTTTAGCTACAATGCGTTATGCTTAATATCTATTTAAGATCATGGAACATACTTCCCCCAACAATAAAGGAACATCCCACTTTGGCCTCCTTTAAGAGCCAAGTAAAGCTGTTCCTTACAGCTAACCAAACGTGTAACTACCTCTAACTGTATACTGTGCTAACTTCTCTCCATTTTAACATCTACTAATGAATTGTCCTGTTTTTCTTTCTTTTTGTTTCTTCTTTTTTTATGTATTAAATGTTACTATTGTATATATTTTGTCTTTTTTCTTTTAACTTCAACCTGCCTAATTGACTGCAAATGGAAATTAGCCCTCGGGCTACAACCTGGCCTTTTTACGTGTACTGCTATACATGTTCACCAATGTGCAGTGTCCTGAATTAAAAAATAAATAAATAAGATTTTCATTTAAATAAATGTAAAGTCACTATTGCAGAAGGAGGCAACACAATTTCAACTGAGCCTGTGGCCCTCTGATGAAACTTGGTGTCTAGGGGGCTGTTTCACAAAAGCAAAATGTATGAATCCAGGATAACTGATAATGTGAGGCTTGACCTAGTCTAATCTGTGCAGCCTGGCTTTGTTCGTTTACGAAGGCCAATCCTGGGTGAGGAGAAGTGACTAGGTGATGCTAAAATGGAGATATGCATCGCTCATACTTTATTCAGAGTGAGCAACAGCTTTTTGTGGAAGTATGAAAACATGAAACACACAAAAAAAGAAACACGGCCACTGTAATGAAACAGAGAGAGAAAGTGTAGCAGACAATCGCTTACCGACTGAATGAGTATAGTCTAAAAATTTAGATTTACTGACCACTGCTCTTAATTGAAACCGTCATACTCATACCACTCAAGGATTAGGCTACTTGTCATTTGTACAAATTAGCCGTTGTACTCTTTGCCTTAAAAGGTAAGCAGAAGATAATGTTCCTCAAGAAATGTGTCATGAAGATCAATTTTCTACAATGCTAGAATATGATGTGTAAATATCTCTCACTCTGTTTTTCCCTCTCTCTCATGGGCTAAAATATAAATTTCCTAAATCATATTAACTTCCATTGCTTGCTTTGAATGCAAAGTGTACAACTGTTTTTGCAAATAATAAGTGACTCACTGAATGGTTTCAGTAAAGAGCAGTAGTTTGTAAATGTATATTTTTACACTCACTCAGTCAGTCTGCAATTAACTAGCCATACTTTTTTATTTTATTTTATAGTGGACGAGTTTCCATCTTTACATATTACATGCCATGCTCCCTCGTCTATATGGACATAGAAAATAAAGACACTGAAGAATTTATACTCTAAAATCCAGAAACTATAAAGATAATTAAGTGATAAACATAATTGCACACTGTAAACATGAATGTAACATTTATTGTTAAAATGTATTAAAATAATTTAAGGTGCATTGGTCCACTATAGAAACACACATGTACATCAATATATATATTATATATTAACTATATATTGCCCTTAGTAACTGACTTAATTTAAAACCCATTCGCGACTTCATTAGCATTTTCTAATTATCTCAATAACTGTCGTAATACAGTCATCAAACTTCTAACAACAATATCAACAGCAGTCTTCATACAGCAATAGAACAGTAACAAATTGCTATATGAATAATTATAAAAAAATAATGGTCGCAACTTTAAATAACAGTACTTAAAAGACCAACAATGCACATGTTTTTTGAGACATGCTGTTGTCTGAAAAACAACACAGACGGGATAAAACATGTATTTTACAGCATGCTAACAATAGGGTAAAACCAATGCTGGGTGAACAGAAAAGGCTCCAGGATTAAT
>NC_045746.1:12932895-12940899 GCF_008692095.1 Etheostoma spectabile
TGTTAGCCTGGTCAGGAGCAGGCTAGCTGTAAAGATAAATCTCCATGGTAACTTAGGTGCCTCTGCTTTTGTGAAACCGAGTCAAGGCAAAAGTGAGCCAGTACAACTGAGGAAACCCAGCTTAGTCCCTTATCTTGGTTTTGTGAAATAGCCCTCAGACCTGAAATCTCACGGACTGCTACCAATGTTATATGTGGTATTTTGCTTTTGCTAAGTATAATTTCACTAGCAAAAGGGTTGCTTCTGGTAAACAACACACCACAACAGTTCACTTACTTCTGCATTCAGAAACAAGGGAGCCTTTGGTGTCTGAATGCTCTTCTTTCTTTTTTAAATGGCTCACACCCACAGTCATATGTGAGCTATCTGACATTTAGTAAGTAGCTAGTGGTTGTTATTTACATTGTTCATTTTCTGAACTGCCACAAAGCCCATACATTCTGACACAGCGCGCCACACACACACACACACACACACACACACACACACACACACACACACAGTCTGACCTTCATAGTTGAGTTTGAAGCCATGTGCAGAGACTGCGAAGTCACTGGTCAACCTCAAAGAGAAGACATTTCCTGTACTGGTGACCGGGGGAGGAACCTGGAAGCCCGTTAGCCTGTAAAAAACCAGAGAAAATGTGATGACATTATGAGCAAATTACCAAGCATGTTAAATATTCAACAAAAAGAATAACCCCTCTATTGTTGACCACACACAAGTCCTCACAATAGTCAACCTATAGCAACAAAGAGATTAGCATACTGACGTGTTACATACAGACACATTCATCAGGTCAACACAAAAGGAAGTGCATTTTGTGCCTAGAAGATATTTGTGATACTCTTGACTACCCTGTGATCATTTATTTTATATCGATCCCTGGTATAGTAACTCATACAATTCTTTGCCCCTTCTTGTTTTTATTATTAGACTACTGAAACTGATATGCGTTCTATTGTTGTTTTTTTAAATAAACTCCTTATAAACTACAACAGCTGTGTGCCAGGTGAGACATGCATGTGCCAGTTTGAGTACACTCCTATCTCTGATGTTTGTACCACTGCCTGGCACAGAGTCTCCGCAGCAGAACACAAACAACTCTTCATTATTTGAAACTAGAAAGGGCTGCATTAAAGCCCACGACTTGATAATGGTTTTTAAATAAACCAACCCACAAGATGAAAGTGTACAGAACAGAAAAGTGAGCCCTGGTCAACTAACCAGTAATATCAAAATGGGTTTGTGTTAAAAAAAAGAAGAAAAAAAAGAAAATGGTATATCTGTACTCCACATGTTTGAGTGTGTCTTTCAATGCTTAAACACAAATTCCTTGAATTTAATGAGGAAGAAGAGAATTGGAGTAATGGAAGGCCACCTTTTTTCCAGGTATGGACAAGAGCCAAACCTTCTTTTTTCTTGTCCCACGGCTACCATTCTCTCTTTTATTTAGCCCCCCTTCCTTCCTTCCATTTCCTTCCTTTCTCTTTCATCTCTCCTTCTCTTCCTCTTCCCTCAATCCACTCGCACAAGCCTTTTCTCTAGCAGTAAGTCGGCTAACTTCTTTTTCTTCCCTCTTTACTTTAACCGCCCTTACCCCTAAATTCCACAGGATGCAGAATGGATGCGGAATGGTTGCGGATCGGCGCTGCTGCGTGTCTGCTCCGTCCTCCGCAGTCTTTCAACATCCACCAGGCCTGGATCTGTTGCAGAACGACTGCGGCCATGACTGACAGCTGAAGTCTCGAGGACGCACAAGGTCTTACCTATGTCCTCTAATTTCTATTTACTGTCTTTGATCTTTTTCATTTCCCTTTCCTATATCACCTTTCCTTTCTACCTACATTTACTTTCATCCCTCTTCTTTACTCCACATAGACCTTCTCCGTCTGGCATCTGTCTATCTTCTATCTATTCTCTCCCCTACATCCCAGACAGAAAGCGATTTTTGATACTTTTAAATGTGGGTGTATTTTCAGAACTTATTGTTGTGTTTTCTTCTTCCCCACTCATTGTGCTGCCTGACTTATTTTTCATAATATAAGCAAAAATTCAATGTTCTCCTAGAAGTAGTTGTTCCTGCAAGATGTTAAAGCAGAGATGCCCCGATCCGATACGATTGTCAATGAGCCATATCGACCGATAATAATCCGTGGGCAATCCATCGGGGCATCCCCAGCTGAAAGTAATCTCTTTCTCACCAATGTGATTTTGGCAAGAAATATGTCTGTGACCTCTACAGTTATGATAGTGTTGCATTGACTTTTTTTTTAAATTCTATTCAGCTCCATCCTTGCACTCATCTTTCTTTGCGTCTCCCCATTTTAATTTATTAAGCTTTCTATCAGAAAAACAACCACAACCCTTTCCTGAAGAACCTGCCCTCTCTCAGGCCTTCTTCCATCCCCTTCTTCTGCCTCTTACCTTTGCTTTTATCCTCCATTATGGGCCTACTTTATAGATTCTTTTCTCATCTCTCCATACTCTATTTCTTTCATCCTCTCACCTCCTCTTTTCATATTGTATTCATTTTCTCCCCATCCTAACCTCTCTTTTCATCGTTTTATTTCTCCATTTCTCATCTCTTGTTCCCATTTTACCATCCAGCTTGCCATTTTTCTGCAGTAGTTAACTTGAATTTGTTCTTCTGTACATGCACTTCTCTAATCATTCTGTCCACCTTCCAGCACATCTAAACTGTGCTTCACCCTTATAGCATGCTTCCATCTCTCCTGTCAATTTGCTGTGCCTTGTTTACAGTTTCCCTATTCCAAGCAAATTTCCTCCTTTTCTATTTGTTCGATCTCTCTCAACTACTCCAATACCACTCAAAGCACGAATGGTGGCTACTTCCTTAAAAGCACCCAACCATCTCTATAATCTCTTCTTCTGTTGCTAATCTATATCTTGTCTGTATTTCTCTGTCTCAGCTGCCTTCCTATTTTTGGTGATTCTCTCCTCTCTTCTCCACTCTTTAAATATATTTTCCTCTCACTCTTTATGCTTAACAGTTGATTTCCTTACTATTATTTGATTGCCCTTCTTGGCTTCCTTTCCTGTTCCCATCTTATATCTGCCCTTACAATGTTTCCTATGCGAAGACATACAGTAAGCCCATTAGCTATGATGTGCTTGTAACAAAGCCCAGGGTCACAATGCTTAATCTCCTTAGTAAATGATCTCTGCATGTTTACACACAAACTTTTCAGCTGTCCTACTGTAAATACTATAGCACCAAGATATAATGCTTAAGATGTATAGTAGAGCGCGACCGATATATCGGCGGGGTGGTTTATTGGATGATATTAGGCATTTCCCGATCTATTGGTATCAGTATTTATAATGGCCGATAAAAAAAAAAAAATTCATTCATCAGAATCATCTATAACTTTAAAAAATAAAATGGACTGTCAACCATGTCACGAGTGTTGGCGTTGCATTGTTTGTCCACCAGAGGACGCTCTACAATGTCCCTGTTGGCAACACTGATTATTTTTCTTTTGTTAATGTCTTTTTGTTCAAAAAAACTTTAAGTTTTGTTACTTAAGTTTGTATTTTTATACATTTTATTTGATGTTCCTCTGTTCTGTTGTGACAATAAAACAAATCTTTATCATATTTAAGTGAGAACTCTCAAATAACTCAAATAACTAATGTTAGGGAAATATTTTGTAATGCGTTTCTGGATTTTTAAAAAAAATATATATATTGGCATATCATATTTTTAATTAACCAAATATTCGTATCGGTATCAGCTAGGGCTGCACGTTTATGGCCAAAATTATAATCACGGTTATTGTGATGAATATTGAGATCACGATTAATCATCACAATTTGTATACTAACTAATATACTTTTGTAAACCTAATCACTTAAATGCAGTTAAACAGATCACAATATAATTGTATCTGTCTTTCATTTCTCACACGCAAATGAGGGTGTGATGCAGTTGTTTGGTAATGTCACACAAAGAAGAATTAACCAATTTATTTATTTAGTTTAAAGATTTTTTTTTTGTTGCCTTTTTTGCATTAATTGATAGGACAGCTGTAGACAGTAAAGGGGCAGAGGGGGGACATGCAGCAAAGGGCTGTGGGTCGGAATCAAACCCAGGCCGCTGCGGTAAGGACTGAGTCTTGGGCCACACGCTGAACTAGGTGAGCTACCAGGGCACCCCAGAAATAAGCAGTTTAGTTACATCAATAACAATTTAGCCACCTAATTACTATCCATCAAGTAACACAAACACATTGATGAGCTGCATGAACGTTTTGCTCATCTTCATGGGCAGTAATGCTTCTCCCTCACTCAGACAGATCAGTGCTTTGTCACCCACACAGAGTCAGTGGTTACAACAATGCAACAAAATGTTGCGCTTTCTGTACGATAGCATGTGGTGAAATTGCTTCCTCTTGCTATAATGTGACAAGGGGAAATATGGCTGAGTTCAGTTTATTTTCTTTGTCAAATTATCTGACATTATCACAGGGTTTGGCAACCGCCACACAAATTCGCATGATTTTGTTTCGCATTTTTTTCCCTCCAAAAATGTTCTTGTGCTTTATATTCTGTCAATGTCGGTGCAGCTTGACAAATCTTTGTCACATGTCAAATCAACAAGAGGTTTTGTTCCAAAAGGCATTCATCAATACAAATAAAGATAATGAAAAATCATTTTGATTCTGTGCATTGTTATTGTAAGGTGCTTCTTGATAAAATCTTTTTATTTTTTTAAAACAGCTACCATAAAAAAAAGCTAATGTAGCTCAGCGTAAATTCTTTCAGGAAGACTTATTAATTGATGCACTCCTAAATCAATTCAGCGGTTATGTTAATAAATGTATATTTTATAATGCATGTTAACTGTCGCATATCTGCACTAGTCTCTCCTGATTGAAATGTATCTCAACGTAAATCCTTTCAGTAAGACCTCACTCTTAATCAATGCTTTACCTAACTCGAATCAGCTGTTGGAAGCGTTTGCCTTCCTGATAAACCAATCAGAATCGTTACACAATGGCAAGGGCCAATCAGAGTCAAAACCCTGCTTTAAATAATCTGTTTGTCCCTTTGCTATTCAGCTGTCGTTGCAGGCAAAGAGTGCAACCCTCCACCTCCCCTTTCACTTCCAATCATCTACTCCAGCTAACCGGTCCGGAGCCTCCTTCGTTCTGGTCTTCGGGCTCCTTCGTCGCCACCACCGATGTCTAGACTCCATCGGGGGGGTCTGATGCTTCTCTACCCCTATATAAAGATATATACTAAGGATTCGTATAGCGATGGAGTCTAATCACCAAAGGCTTTGTACATGTCATTTGAGCTGTACAACAAATCTTATTTGCAAACATGTCTCTCCTGATTGAAATATTGTGTTATGAAAATAAACCTCCAACCATTCTCTTTGCTTACTCCAATATCTTATTTGTAATGCTCCAGCAGAAACATACTTTAACACATACTCCCTTTGTACTTTATTTCCTGTGTAACAATTTATCTCTGGATGTATGTGTTTTAAGATTTATAACCAAAATTATTTTACAGAAACAGAAAAAGAGATGGAACAGAGGGTGTCTGACATTCAAGGTCTATTCTTGTGGGACTGTGTACATGCTTGTGTGTGTTGTAGTGTAGTATATAGAGTGAAATCACATTAGCAAGTGAATGAAGAACTAGCTAATATCAGCAGAGTGCTTTCTCTGCTCTCATACACACACACACACACACACACACACACACACACACACACAGATAGAGAGACACCATTCTCTTCATTTTCTTCAAAAAAGCAACCATGCAGTCTGCCTAATGCGATTGTCAGACCACCCCCCCCCTCCCTGTTTCTTTTTGTTTTTCTCTCCTTCCCTTGTATCTGATGGTCTCTTTATTGCCAAGAGGGAAAAGAGATTTTTCATTGTTATTACTGTCATGAAAGAAGAGAATGGGTTGAAAGAGATCAACTTTATAAAAAAAAAGAAAAGAAAGAAGAATGGACAAAATAAGTGGTGCACAGTTGAGCTTTTGTGTCATGTTGAAAAATAGTGTCTTGCATCTAATCATATCTGTTGTGAACTGCATAGTTTAATCACATCAACGAGTCATCTTACGGGCTTACAGAGCATGCACTCTCTTATGCTGGGGGTAGATATTCATGGGAGCTGTGTGAGTTTTCTGCCTGGACATGAAATTTACCAGTTTCATGTATAACTTCATGTTCATGTAGATTACAGTTCACTTCACTTAACTGACAGCAAGTATTTTCTGGTAATCAAATGTCCTCACACCCCCACAAAGTTCTTACTATTAGACAATTGAGGCGAGTATGTATCAAAAAATAGTTAACAGCAAGTCAAATGTATTTCAGAGGCACAGATTGAAACAATCAATAACACAATAGCCAAATTCAGGGCTATATAAACAGAGTGACAGACATACAAATCAAATCTTAGGTAGATCAGGCTGCAGTGCAATACTGCTGGTGTAATCTGATATACCATATGAAGTACCTTAAAACACATTTATGTGTTACAGAGATATTTATTGTTGAACGGCTATGAATGGAAAAGAATGAATAAGCATCATAGCTCAGTATTAGGGCTGAACGATATTGTGTTTTAGCATCAACATGGCAACGTGCGCATGCGCGATAGTCACATCGCAGGACGTTGCGATGTTGACAATCCTTTTTTGCTTCTTGATAGAAAAGTAAACTTTCACTGTTCTCCTTTTACTTGATTATTACCGTCCAACCCTTCCCCTTTAAGACAGGTAGCCATGTGGGCAACGTGTGTATGTGACGTAAAGATCCAAGGGGCACTTACTTACTTTGGTGTTTGTAAAGCATTAAAGTTCAACAATGGTTCACATTAAAAAAAGATCCTTTTTCATTTTTTGGATACACTCCCCTACAAAATCGCCGCAGTAGTCGAGAATGATTTATTATTTACAAACAGAGCTATTTGTCATCTTTTAAAAATTACTTTTTCTTTGTTCATATCGCAATATATATCGCAAGGGGAAAAAATATCGCAATGTAAGATTTTTTCAATATTGTTCAGGCCTACTCAGTGTTATAGCTGTTTAATTTCCATCAGCTAGAGTCTTGTGTGTAGCTACCAGTCCCTAACCACCAAAGTAGCAGTACAGAGAGACCAGTGGGCATGTTAGTCTCTGAGCAAGAGGAAGTGTATACATCTGTGGCTGTGTGTACTTGTATTTTAGTTTGTCTGTGTGCAATTTATTGAGTTGATACTGACCCAAGACCTGACCCCACAAAACAAAAGGCTCTGAATCTCCTCATGTTACTCCATCCATCTTTTCTTGCCCTCCCTCCTGACTACTTCCATTGAGAGAACAGTAACTGTGTCAATTTACTGGCCATTTACTTTCTTTCCACTCCTCTTTTTCCCCATGAGGCAGCTTTCTACATGAACACCAAAAAAAGCCCACTGCCTCTCTCTGTTTGTATTCTGACTCAACATAAATCAGTGAGTATAATAAATGTAAACAGCAAAACTGAACTCTTTGGACTTTGTAATTCTTTTAAATTATACTACTTGGGTTTGAGGCTATATTGAATATAGTATATTGGTGACACAAAATAGTTAATTTAGCAGAGACGTGACAAATCCAAAATAATATCTCAAATAAACGACAAAATTGGGAGGAAATTGATATAGCTCATTTACATAAACACAAACTGCCAACAGAGAAGGAGAAATAAACAAAGTGAAGTGTATGAAGGGTGAGCATTCTTTGCTGTGTTTGGAGGTAATTATATTAACGACTCATGATAATGAATTATTGTAACAGAAACTTACCTTTCCAATGATATCAGGCACAAACCAGAGGGCCAAAGTATATGGGAGCTGTACCACTTTTAATTTGGGTATGACGTTTAGCCCAAAAAGCATGGATTTTCAAGCATTTCTTACGAGGTTAAAGCCATGGTGGACCACTCGCTGTGTATGTACAAGATAAGTGAAACTGTAACTTCTTCTAATT
>NC_045746.1:12940909-12941136 GCF_008692095.1 Etheostoma spectabile
CCTGTCACATCGGATCCATTTAACAGCCATGCAGACTGTGTTTAATTAACCCATGTGTAGGAGTAAAAGATGAAGAGCATCTGTCAACTCACAGACATTTTTACAAAGCCATCAACACAACCAACAGAACAAGTTTAGAGTGAGAACATGGATCTAACGTTGAAATTGTATAATAATAATAATAATAAATTTAATTTGTAATGCACTTTATATTTGCAAAAATCTCA
>NC_045746.1:12941159-12942118 GCF_008692095.1 Etheostoma spectabile
GTGATAAAATAAAACACATGGAGAGCATGAAAATAATAAATATAAAATAAACAAAAACGATGTAGAAAAGGGCAAGAGATCAGTCAAAAGCTCTCTTAAAAAGGTGGGTTTTAAGGCCACGTTTAAAATCATCCACAGTCTGTGGTGTCCTCAGGTGGTCAGGGAGAGCATTCCACAGTCGGGAGCCGCTGAGCAGAAAGCCCGATCTCCCATAGTACGGAGCTTTGTCCTGGGAGGTTTCAGGAGATAACCTGAGGCAGATCGGAGGGTCCGGGTAGAGGTCTGTGGGGTGAGAAGTTCCTTGGGTAGGGAGGGGCTTCACCGGATGCACTGATGGGTGGAGGGAGACCTGTACTCATCCTGAGAGACACAGGAAGCCAGTGGAGAGATTTGAGGATGGGGTGATGTGGTCGTGTTTGCGCACCCTCAACAGGATCCTAGCAGCGCTGTTCTGGATGTACTGTAGCTTTTGAAGGCTTTTCTCAGGATCCCAGTGAGGAGCGCATTGCAGTAGTCCAGCCTGGAGGAGACAAAACGTGGACAAGCTTTTTGCATCAGCTGGAGTGAGTGTGGGAAGGAGTTTAGCGATGTTCCTGAGTGGGAAGAAGGAGGTCTTGCAGAGATGTTTTAGTGAGCCTCAAAGGCCAGATGAGAGTCCATTTTAACACCCAGGTTAGTGGCTGATGTAGAAAGTGGAATATTTTGGCAAGAGGTTGATGCTGGTAATGGCAGATGACCGAACCTGGTGTGGAGTGCCGACTAAGATGGCTTCAGTCTTGGAGCTGTTTAGCTGCAGAAAGTTTTGCTGCAACCACACCTTTACCTCCTCCAGGCAGGTGGTCAGAGTGGATGATGGCAGGGCAGCAGAGGGGGTTGGGTGATTCCAGAGGTAGAGTTGAGTGTCATCAACATAGCAGTGGAATGAGATTCCATGTCGGCTGATGACATGGCCAAGGGGG
>NC_045746.1:12942128-12970252 GCF_008692095.1 Etheostoma spectabile
GGATAAACAAGGTGGGGCCGAGCACTGAGCCTTGAGGGACACCACAGGTGCGTCAGGGATTTAGCCTCTCCCAAGGCGACATGCTCAGTCCTCCCAGTGAGGTACGATGAGAACCACTCATGGACAGAGTCAGAAACACCGACAGTGGATTTAAGACGATGTAGGAGGATGTTGGGCCAGTGTCGAATACTGCAGTCAGGTCCAGGAGGATGAGAAGAGATGGGGAGCCAGCGTCACATCAATTATCAATTTAAGCGTATAACACTTAAATTGATAAAAGTGAAGGTGATCAAAACTTACTGAAGCACGTTAGGAAGATAAACTGTGATTATCTTCATCACTAAAATATATTTTGATTAATTTCATTTGGAACATTGTAAAGGAAGGAGTCACGTGTCATAGCTCATGCACTCTTGTTGTATCACTTACACTAAACCTAGCCGACTTTTTCCAGGTAATAACGATGAAGGACCATAGGAGCACTTCAAATGTATCTCACAAAATATTGGTTACATGTTGCTTAGTATTAAAGTGGCATGAAAAGAGCATTGTCCTCTTTAGTAAAAAAATAAAATAAAATAAGCCATCTCTCCTCGCCTCCTTATTTCTCCTCCTACCCTCTCTTCCACTTCATGTCAGTAGATTTATTTCCTCTACTCGTGTCCATAGTTCAGGGTCTGTTGTGAATGATTGATTAACAACACTAGCCTGAGTGACAGACACACACACAGACTCACAGTCATTTTTCAGTTTACTGTAAATGTGGTCAATAGTCACTGGTGTGTCTTGTAAATCAGTCATTCCCTACCCGTCCTGAACTGTGTGTGTATTTCAATGTGCCTGTGTCTGTATGTGTGTTTGTATGTGTGTAGGGAAGTCCTTGACCGTGGTGACATGCTATCCATTAAATTAGTCATACACACGTAAATTCACGAGCTACAGATACACATAAACACACATAGGCCCCTGGCCAGGTCACCCCTACACCCCACTCATTGACTGGCTCCATTCTTCACAGAGACAGAGGAAGTGAGTGAAAGACAGAGATGTTCGCTCGATAAAGTCTCTAAAATGTGTGATGAGCTAAACAAAAAACTTAATCCACCCAAAAGAGAGTGAGAGGGAATCATTGTGTGTGATTAACTCAATGCACCATATCATATCTGTTGAGGCAAAGTAAAACTAAATTATTTAACCATGACACTGAATCCCAGAACAAATACTCAGACTCAATGACCTCTTAAAACACACAAAAGATGAACACAGAGATATTGATTCAGAGTAAATGCCGTCATCCGTCATACACATATGCTTGAATGCACACGGGCACACACACTCTTAGCAGAACCAGACTGAGGGTCAGAATGGGAGAAAAGTGCTGCTAGCATGGCTTTGTCTGTCAATCTGTTTGCATGCTAACCATTGTGAATGTGTGCTTGTGTTCGTGTTCATAAAATCTAAAAACTTTGCATCTTTCACTTTCTCTTGCCATATATCAGAATTGTGCGCGAAACCTGCTTACATGTATGTGCTGACCGCATTTGTGTGTGTGTGTCACTCTCTGTTGCTTATTGGCACCCAGCAGTGTAAACATCCATTCCCTCAGCACTGCTGTGATAAGACCTTTTGTGGTGGATTGTGGAGGGGGGGGGGGGTTCTCTTCCCAGAGCTTCGGAGATGACAGGGGCCATCGCTGCTCTCCGTGCACCCCCGAGGAGAGACACTCTGACTGGGGTTGAATTGTGAATTAACCTCCCTGTCAACGCCAGAGGTTCAAAGAGAAACATGCAGAGACTCGGAGTGACATGAACGCACATTCAAGACCCACCAAGGCTTCTCTGGTAGTCTTTTGCATGCACATTTTGTTAAAAAAACTGTATCTACTTCATGTATGTTTAGGATAAAAAGTAGTATTTGAGGATTGCTGGATTAAATTGCAACAAGAGAAAAGCTTAGTGTGGACGGTAGGCCAGAAGAGAACTCAAACTAGTGTTTTGAGTGTGACACACTTTCCTTTACGCCCATCTCCATCTTATCTTAAATCCACAATTTGACTTGACTTTCAAAATTTCCAATTCAACATTTTTTTGGAACAGATGGCAGGAGGGTATTCTGCAACAACAGTTTGAGTTTCTCAATTGTTTTTTTCAGAGGCGCAATTGAATGCACCATCAGTGTAACAAGGTGTATCTTAAGGCACCATGAAGTCCAGTTGGAGTCAACATGCTTTACCTTCGCCGTTTGATTCCATAACTCATTCACGCGGAAGGCAAAATGTTTCCACCCAATGACTTCAAGGAAGCAGAATGATTTTCCAGTTTTGTTGTTTCTCCGTCATCTTAGAATCCAGCCGTGGTCATGGTGTCTGGAAAAGAGAGCTGCAGGCTACCGATATGCTAATTACCCTTATTACTTGTTACCGTGTGTCTTTAGCGGCATGCTACCAGCTGGTAAACTATGCGGTGTCTGCAGGTGTGGCAAGAGGAAATAAAAAATAAAAAACTCAATTCAATCTATTATTACAAATTGAAATTGTGACACCCCTAGCTGTCACCATAACAACTACCAACAATTGCCATTTCCTCTTGAACTACTCAAATGAGGACAACAAACAGTTTAATGTCCATTCTATTCTCATTTTATTTCTATGACTGAAACATGATCTTTGTTATTAGCTTACCGTCACTATTTTTTAAAACTTTTCTAAAAGAAATATTTAAAAAGATCTCAATCTCTCTTTTTTTCCTCATACTAATGACACATTAACGTTTGTGTGGAAAGCCTGCTTTTATTTAGCAACTGTAGGAAGGCATTTGGAAATGTCAACAGATGAGCGCACAAGAGGCAACAAGCGCACGTTAATAAGCGGTTTAATTTAAAATGTTTAATGTGTTAACCTTTCCTGATTGCTTCAATCCTGAACGAGGTCAGAAAACCCGAGGAGACTCGTTACCTCCAGGGCTGACGTTATAAAATAAATAACGTTGAGGTTAAAATCCCGTTTCTGGTGAGCAAATGAATGAACTTGGCTTTCAGTCTGGGGGGGGGCGCACGCGCTTACACACACACACACACACACACACACACACACACACACACACACACACACACACACACAGCTCTCTTAAAGGAGCCACAGCATTTTACATTATGCAATAAGGCCTTTGTTGTAAAATGCCTTTATTTTACAACAAAGGCCTTATTGCGCTGATGTGACTGAACCCGACCGGAACCCGAACATCATTTCTAACTATCTGTCCGAGGTACCGTCGGGTCCCGTTGATCTCGGTTTGGGTATCCG
The DNA here is from genome assembly GCF_008692095.1 of Etheostoma spectabile. Classification (NCBI taxonomy): domain Eukaryota; kingdom Metazoa; phylum Chordata; class Actinopteri; order Perciformes; family Percidae; genus Etheostoma; species Etheostoma spectabile. The sequence goes on from NC_045746.1 coordinate 12,945,430, forward strand.
CACTCTAGACTAGGGCTGCACAATTAATCGAATTTTAATCGCGATCACGATTTGGACTTCCCCGATCAAATTGCGTGATCGAGCGATTATTTTTTATAAAGCATCATTTCATAGAACGCTCCGGTTTTTTGCAAAGCCAATCTCCCGCTCCATAAAGCCTGCTCATGAGCCAGTCAGAGTAGTTCACTGCACCCCGTGCAGCTAAGTTTCTAGATGTAAACAGTCACAGAGGACAAGTAGCGTGAGGAAAACTCAACAGATAGCAGTCGGTAATACGTCGTTCTCAAGGTTTACCAGTTTACCAGTAAACGCAACACTTTGTCCCATTTGTTGTTTTTCAGACAACAGCAGTGACCAGTGTTAGTCGGTGCTAGTTAGCGTCTGTTAGCTGTTAGCTCTTCTAGGACGCACCGGTGCTAATGTCCTCGCATCCGCTGCAATGCTGTTTATATGGATACGGTTTAATTTTGCGTTACATGACCCATTTCGTTTAAAGCCGTGCCTGTGTTGGATCTTTCTACGCTCTCCTCGTCCTACTCTCTCTCCTCTTACTCTCCGCGCCCCGCCACACAGCGGCCGCGGTCCACACTTCTGATATTTGTCTACAGTTTTATTTTTCATTAACACAGCTGTATATTGTTAAGTATGAGGGGGCAAACCTGTATTTGTACCAGTGTTTCCGCAGGTACTCTGTTATCGCGGCCGCTACGGCGAAGAACACAGAAGAAGTTATGTGATGCAACTAACTTCAGTTGGTAGAGTAACAGCGTGGGAGACGGAGCTGCTGGACCAGGACCAGAGATGTGACCCATGGCCAATATCATAGTTCATAAAAATGCACAGCAGTAAGATACAGACTTTAATACACACTTCGTGTGTACCGCCGTTCGACCCGTGCTGGACCCGTCCATAATGAGTCAGCCGTCTCTCTGTGAGTAGCGTCCTCACACTCCCTCTCGCAGTTATAAATAGCCTATGTGACATAAAATTTGTTTTGGTTAAATCAACAAATAATCGTGAGAATAATCGCGATCAAATTTTGATCAAAATAATCGCGATTATCATTTTGGCCATAATCGTGCAGCCCTACTCTAGACCACATCATATCCATTTCCAGCAAAACAGACCGAAAGTAGAAAATATATGTACTTGTCAAACTGACTGACATGTGAATTATTTTTTATAAAACAATTAGTTTTAAGAAACGTATCATGATATATCATCTCTAGAAGTGTTTTATTCAAATACCGTAAATTCCGGAATACCTATCATACCTGATTAAAAGCTGCATGCTCTAATTTTAGAAAGAAAATCAATTTTGTAGTTGTACAAGCCGCACCGGATTTTAAGCCGCAGGTGTCCCACGTTGTAATGTGAGCTATTTACACAGAAAGATATTACACGTGAGGATTTTTTAACTTTTAATTTAATCCGTATGGTAACATAAACAAATACATATTGCAAATGCTTTTTTTCGAGATATATATTTATATATAGATACACACACACACACACACACACACACACACACACACACACACACACACACACACCACACACACACACACACACACACACACACAGCAGCCTACCAGGACAAGTCATTGATCGCCTTCTTCATCTTCCTCCTGCGCACTAAAACCATCAAAGTCCTCTTCTTCAGTGTGAAGAGCCTCAGGATCTCGTCACTCACTTCAGTCTCTTTGTTGTCGCTCTCACTTGAGCGCACGCGGCCCTCTTCATCACGCAACAGTCCAACCTTTTGAAACCCGTTGGGGATGGTGGATGTTTTGACACGGCTCCACGCATTTAAGATCCACTGGCAGACTTGAGTTAAAGATGCTCTTCGCATGCAGCCCGTTTTGGTAAAGGATTTCTTGCCGCTTGTCGTCCAAGCCTCCCACTCAACGCGCAGTGCCACTTTAAATGCCTGGTTTACGCTGATATCCAGTGGATGTAAATACTTAGTGGTGCCCCCAGGAATCACAGCTGGAATTGAGTTTGTACTCCTAATGGCAGCTTTTACTGAATCTGTTATATGGGCCCTCATGTTGTCCATAACGAGCAATGCTTTTTTTCTGTGAAAAAGTCCCCCTGGTTGCTCGGCGTAGCACTCTCTCAGCCAATCCTTCGTTAAGCTCTCCATCACCCAACCTTTCTTACTGACTTTGGGAATTTTTCCTTTGACATTGTCAGCCGCTTTAAAATCACCATCGGTGGAATCTTTAATCCGAATGCTGTACAGCTCAATACACAAGTAAAATGCGTTCTCTCATGGCCACTTATTTTCAGTGTGATGGACGAGTCACCTTTTTTGTTACCAGTCCGAGTAAGAGGCAGGTCAAATGTCAAAGGTACTTCATCCATATTTATGATATCATCGGGCCCAATGGAATTCTCCGCTATCTTTGTTTGAGTGAATGTGCGGAAGTTCAGAAGTTTTTCCTTGTAGTTGGGAGGGAGCTGCTGACACAAAGTCGTGCGCGCCCTGACGGACAGGCCTTTTCGTCTCATAAATCTAAAACATCACAATGGCCCACCTCTAAAATCTTCAATTTTCATTTCGGTGGCAATTGCTTTAGTCTTATCTGCATGGTGGACACACCGCGGCCGCCTGATCTCGGTGTGTTAACCCAGTCTTCAAGAAAGTTTTCAAGTTCGGGCCATCTACTATGATTACCTCTGAAGCTTTTGTCGTCTTTTTGCAATGACTAAATTCTTCACGCTGGCATCTCCACCGTCTCGCCATCAATTCATTTATCCTAAGATTACGTGCAGCAGCAGCTCGATTTCCTTCTTCAACCACCAGATTGAGCGCCTTTAACTTAAAAGCTGCATCATATGCTTTTCAAGTGTTTTCCATGTTGATGAGGGTGAGTACAAATGACTGATTTACAAATCGAATCACCACCCATGTATCGTGAAGGAATTGAAGTAGAACAAAAGCATATTGTCCCAGCTCTATTACTCATGCAAAGGAATCTTCCACTTGTCACTTACCTATACACTATGCCGCACAATATACTTGGACTTGGCTTTCCTCATTATACTTTAAATGGTAACAGTTAACAGTATCCTGTATCCACTGTTAAAAAAGGAGTTGTTGCTTCCACTATTAATTGATAAATATTGCGAATCTCTCTGTTTCTCTGTCTCCCTCTCTGGCAGTCAGATGGATAGTGAGTGCTGCCCCCCCTGAGCTAAAGCTTGTTTAGGCTGCTGGCTACCTCATCACTTACTATTAAGTCGGACACGCATACATAGAAAAGGGCAAACAAACAAATGCATATACTGGAAGGGACTCACATTATTGTGGGATGCACACAAATGTGTGTGCATGCAAGTGCACACACCTGTATTTTGTAGATAGGTAGAAACCGATTGCATGGGTTTGCTGCCATTTAAAGGGGAGGTGTCAGGGCTGACAGCATCTTAAAGGGACAGTCAATGGAGAGATATATGGATGAGGAAGACTAGAAGGAAAGAGGATGAGATGGAATGGTGAGAGACAGAGGGAGAAATATTATGGGATGGACACAGACACACACACACACACACACACACACACTAAAGATTGACTAGAGATTGAGACCAACATCAGAGCAGGTACACATTCTCTAACATTTTTTTCAATTGTTTACTACAGTGAGATGTATGATTTAATTGCTTACAAATGTATGATAATGCTTAATAGGACACAAGTCTTGTGTGCTGGCAATATTCAATCTGAATAAGTGACTCACCCGACTATTTCTGCAAGAAATCCCCCAATAGCTATGTACTATAATATACTGTGTTGTAGATAGAACATTTGACTTATCCTAGGTCATATCATTAAGATAGCGGTGCAGCCCTCTAGTTATCTCTACTTGTATTTCTGTTGGCAAACGTTGAACCTGCTAGCCATTTTTTTTCAGCGGCATGCCTTTTAGCAAAATTAATAAAGACAGTATTAAATATAATTTTTCCTACCTTCAGATTATACTTTTGGGTACCAGTCTTCTTTAACCCTCTAACAATAATGTCATGTGTAATGTGATTAATTAAATCATGCTAGACTGAATTAAAAGTGAGCTCTAGCCTGCTGGGAAACTCCTGTAAAATGGCTTCTTTACAGTGAGGCACTTGTTAGCTAGAGATTACAGCCCGACCGATAAAGGATTTTTAAGTCTGATACCGATATGAATATTTGGTTATTTAAAAATCCAATATGCCGGTATATTGGCCGATATATATTTTTTTAAATCCAGAAACGTGTTACAAAACAAACAGTTTTGTCGTTATTTATGAGTTCTCACTAAAATAATGTGATGATAATTTGTTTTATTGTACAGAACCATCAAACTATATCAAAGTAAATACAATAAAGTAAATAAAAAGGAATAAAAATACAAACTTAAGATATAAAACTGGCAAATTTACCATCCCTCTCGCACCCACTGCCTTTCTCTTTTACCGTACATCCATGGTCTTTCCCCTGTTCCGTGCACAAGCACGAACAAAATAGTGTGGCTTGGTCCAAGGCACTTTCCCATTTACAGAGCCAGGACTGTATATGGAGTCATGGTTTTGTTTAGTGCACACACAGAACAGACAGCTGAGCGGATCATGATATTTGCTAAATTTGTGTATTGAGTTAGAATTGCTGACTTCACCTTTAAAGCACATACTCAATTAGAGAGCATAGAAAGTTGCACTTGACATGCCCAGTTCTGTATCATAAATTAGAAGACTTAGCGATGGACTGACACTCCAGTCTCTGTCTGCAGAAAGCAGCACTAAAGTGAAATGGATGTCTCAAGTACATTTAAAACTTCACACTCAGGTTAATATATTGCCTCCCTGCTTCTTGCTAACCTCCATTCACTTACTGCTTTGATACCATTTTCTAAACTTCTGAGCATATGGAGTGTTTATAGTTTTAATATTTAACTGGACTTTGCTCTGCAATATTGTTTAGATTTTTGAACCAGAAAATATAGCTTCTATTCATAAAATCAGGTGCTTTCAACTGTAAAGTCCAATTATTCATGGGCCTGGCTTTGGGGGAGTTTTTTATAATTACAAATACCATTAACACAGTGCTAAATAGACAGTATTATTTACAACATATACAAAGCTATGTATGTATGTATGTATGTATGTATGTATGTATGTATGTATAAACTCTTGAACATACAACAATTGAGTTAAAGCATTTGCATGTACTGTAGCACACTAAATAAGACTATCCTCACAAAATAGTAGGGCTACTCGATTATGGAAAAAATAATCACGATTATATTGAAATAACGATTATTTAACACGATTACTTATTACCTTTGGATATAATGGATAGTGTCCAGGGTTTTGAGGGACCGCAGTGTTCGCTAACGTTAACTTTTCCCAGACAACAGAGTTGGAGTTGCCTTTTAGCTCCCCAAACGCTGCTGTGGCTGCCCTCCTTCTGCTATCTTTAGTCGCTGAGTTTTTAAATTCCAGTGGATGCACACGACTTGCCCCGACTGCTGAGAGATGTTAAGGGTTGAGGAGTAACAGATGTGCGCGTTACGGATGTGCGTACGCGCATGTCATTCAGAACACAAGACAAAATAAGAGTGTTCTTGCAAAACAGAACATGGCAAATTAAGCGTTTTTTCTAAAATATTTTCATTGGTGAATCAAAATTGAAATCGAAATTCAATTAATTGCACAGCCCTACAAAAAAAGTGAAATGGGCTTATGGCACAAAGCCAGTGAATTTCTTCAGTTCCTGGGCAGACCATGCCATCAATAGTACTAGGCAGACCAGAGTCAGTGAATTCATTATGCTATCTTGTGAATAAAAAACGTCATTCTTCATTCAAATCGCTACTTAAAAAAACAACTAAAATGTCTTTAGCCTCTAATGGACAACTAAATGCATCTTAGTGTGAAAGTGTCCACTGTGTACCACTGTGTTCCCTGAGTCTTTCCTACTGTGTTAGTTTTAGCCCCAGGGGTCAGGTCAAACTCTACTGAAACTCAAACTGTCATTTAGTTTTAATGTTTAATAACAGACTGCTAGTACAGTACTGCATTCTAAGTACTTTGACACATACGTGCACGCACACAAAACCAAACAAAAAAGACCTATTAGTCTGTTGGAGCTTACAACATTGTAAGAGCTGGGAATAACAAATGGTCATTATAGAGTAGAATGACATTTTAGACACACAAACTGTATATAATGCCCATGGTTCAGTGAGGATACACAGGCTATAATGGTCAAATGACAGAGTGATTAATTGATACATCAACACTGTGTGTGTTCACGCATGTGCATGTGTGTTAAGGTCACTACATGGTCTTTTAATGGAATTCTTGTATTTCTGTCTTGATTGATAATAGAGAGAGCAATAGAGCAGAGAGAAACACATTGTTCTCACTCTTCCTGTCTCTGGGCCTTTATGTCTCCTTATGTCGGTCTATCTCGGCTCTATTCTCTGATTCTCCCTCCGGACTAAAGATTGACAGTTAATGGGCGCCATACATGGAGTCTTTAAACATGTCCATCTACATACTTGTGTCCACACACAAGCAATCAACCAACTGTCTGTATTAAATGTCATTTAAATGTTTAACCAAAATGGCTTTACAGCATTATCACTAAACGTATTGCTACATCCTCTTATGTTGAAGTTGTATGTTGTATACAGCTTCAACACATCAAAAATAAAAGCAGTGGAGGCCGAAATATCTTGACTTTAGTGGGAAGTTCTAAAAACCCTAGACCCTAATGTCCATAATGCTGGTTGTTTATTGCCCATGTGTTCTAAATTCCACTTCCCCAAATTGTGAGGCAAGCTTTTTACTGAAAATGTGAAGCCTCAAGCCATTCTGAGATAACCCTGATGAAATCATAAGAAAATCAGCAGTCTCACATACGTATCACCTTCCATAGAACACAAAATAAAATTTTAAGATGACCAGTGTCACTGCTCTGCACTGCCTAAGCCATATTTCTTTCAAATTAGACATCACGCCACCATGTGGTGAGGTACCAATCTTCACCTGTTGTTGGTCCCTGCATACAAAGAATTAGAAGTCTAATAGTATTGTCTTAAACAAAGGCTGTAATGCTAATTTTCTTCTTTTTTTTTTTAAATGTAACTCATTCAGACTGAAATAGTAACATTGGTTAAATCTGCATTGGATCTACACTGAATGGGTAACATGACATCAAGACTTTGCGTAAACAAACACACGACTTTCTAAAGCCAAGTGGCTTGTTATTTGTACGTATTTTGAGTGTGCCCATACTGTCCTTCTGGGTTGAGCACAGCCCAGCTTTAGTGAACAGGCGCCTTTATAAGGTATGTAGGCTCAAAATAATGAAATTCACATCAAAATAATGATTTAATCGACTTCCTAAAAAAAAGAGCTGGGAGTAAGATCAAAAAAGAGACAACTATAAGGAGCAGGACAATATAATTGGGACTGACAGAATTGAAACTTTATTTCATACTTATTAAAGTAAAATAATTCTTTGCGATTTAAAAACGAGGTCTGTGATTTCAAAAAACGAGGTGTTTAGAACTGCAATTGAGTCTGTGAATGTTGGCAACTTTTGACTGCTGTCACTGGCACTCAAAGTAAATCCATGTTATTTGTATGTCTACTGTATGAAAAGGGTACATTGTTACAAGAGAACAGATCCCAGTGCTACCTGAATCCACACACACACACACACACACACACACACACACACACACACACACACACACACACACACACACACACACACACACACACACACACACACACACACACACACACACACACACACACACTTTTTCTGTCCTTAGCATATCTAAGCCAAAGTGCAGTTAAGGCTTTTATGGATAACATTGTCACTGTAAGCAATGATCAGCAGCTCCGTACAGTAATACAGGGCAACAGACAGCCAATTACCTGCATCTGCACTAAATCTGAGCCTGAGGGAAGTTTGATTGTTTTCAAATTGTTAGGCATACGAGTCCAATGATCAAGTATATAGTACATATACTAGAGACAGGATGGCACAAACTACTGTAACTCAAGATTCTACATTGACAGCCCAGCATACAATGCATGATAGGTCAAAGAAAGAGACAATTAAATCAAATAGCATATCCAGTGCTTCAGTGTCACATACTTACTATGTAAATTAACTCAAACAATTAACTCTTGTTTAGATATATACTGCCTACAAAAATTAACCCTTACTTAGTGGATTTTTTCTCATTCCATTTACAGAAACTAACAGGTGATTATCACCTAATAGTATTTAATTTCTGTCTAAAGGAATGCTAGTAAGTAAAATTACCTTCTGTAAACATTGCTCGAGTCTTTGGCCTGGACAACAAAATAATACCTGGTTGCTAAATGATTAAAGTACACAAGAGATCAAGAATTATTTGGTGCATGCAACTTTTTTGCACTGTAAATATGTACAAGGCAACAGAAATATGTATAAAGAAGAGACAGAGGATATTGCAGGCATACAAGCATAGACACACTAACACAAGAGATGTTTAAATGAAGCAGAGCTGAACAGAGTGAGAACACCATCTGTAACATTGTGTCTAGAAGTGGCAGTGGAGACAGAAAAAACGTGTAGGAAAACAGAAACAACGTACCCACAGTGTGAATGAGTCACTGTTGCTGTGCCTTTCTGTTTGTGTTATGTGACACACTAAAGGGAATGATTCCTCTGGCATCCCACGCCAATGTAGAGTAACTAAAATCTAGAGACCTGAATGACTCACAAAAGGTTGTCTTCATATAATGAGAAAAGCCCGTCTTATCCAGCCCACACAGTTCACTGCTAACCTCCAGAGGGACAGTAGGTGGCCAAAAGACTACAGCAACACATTGTTGTTTTAACATTTGCCACACACCTATAAAAAGGTGTGTTACAGAAATAACAAAGAGTGCCTATTTTTATCACTGACGGGCTTACATTTGAAACTATAAGGGCTTTATACAGGTTTTGAGGGCCACAAGAATCCAAACACAGATTATGTCATCAACCCGAGTAAGGAAAAATGGCATTTCAAGAAAAAAAGACATCATATCCCCAAAGGCAATGTGTTTTTCAGAAAGTCCATTTGTGGCTCAGGTGAATCATCTGTCTGAGGATACTAACTCAAATGAAACAGTGCTGCACAGATCAGCTGATGCCATTTCAGAGACAGAAATAACCCAAAACAATAACAGGGGAAACAAAGAAATGGGGAAAAACTGTTCAGTAACCGATAACAAAAAGCCAGCCAAAGCGAAATCTGGTGGTGTTGTCAAATACTGGAATGGAAAGGTATCCTAAAGTTTCAAATTCTCTAGAGGGCATGTCACGATACCAATTATCTAGTAGTTGGTACTGATACCACAATCGATTCCACAGTGTGTAAAAAAAAAATAGAAATAAGAATAATACTTATATATTAATTCAATTTATTTAAAAATTTGAACATTATAAAATAAAAACAATAGTAACAACTAAATATATTGCATGATTCTAGAAATGTAGTCATCAATACCAATACCAGTGAAATTCTTAATACCTAATTCGATACCACAGTAAAAAACAAAACAATAAATCCCATGTCTTTCTGTATAACAAGTACGTACCAGTCAAAAGTTTGGACACGCTTTCCTATTCGAGTAAATGAGAAAGTGTGTCCAAACTTTTGACTGGTACCGTATTATAACGTTGTTTTTTTCACATTTCACATAAAGCTGTGTACGGAGATGGGGAGTTCTGTTTTTCTGTGCTTCTTTTCCAGCATGTAGCGGCAGACTAGAACACTTGTAAGCACCGATGCTAACACTGGTATCGGCACACGTTGTGTTTACAGTGATTCAAAAAAATGGGCATTGTTGGTGTTTGGTCATTTTAGAATTGAAAGGTATGTCAAGTATCGGTTCTCGTGACATCCCTATTATCTAGATCACAAAATTCAATGCAGAGGCCAATTTAGCGAGAAGAATGAGACAGAAGAAAACAAACTACCTTTTTCTTCTAATCTTTTTTTTATATGTAGTATACATATAGTATGTTCCTCACCCCTGTTCATCCTACATACTCGTTTTCTCCTTTCCTCTTCGCCCCTCCTGTCATCCCAATCCCTTTCTCTCTCTCTCTCTCTCTCATCTCCCCCCCTGCCTCCCTCTGTTTAATCTGTATGTATTGCAATGCTGTGTCTCCATTCCTCCCTCCAGGGGCAGTGGGCCAGCTCTATGGCTGATCATAGTGATCCCTCCCTGAGGAACTGTCTTCGCAACACCTTGGTGACTGTGTGTGCTAATGGGCAGCTTGAGGGGATTACCAGTTTAACCACTGCTGGAATTACTGAACACACACACACACACACACACACACACACACACACACACACACACACACACACACACACACACACACACACACACACACACACACACACACACACACACACACACACACACACACACACACACACACACACACACACACACACACACACACACACACACACACACACACACACACACACACACACAGAGTGTGTGTCAATATTACCAGACATGAGAGTCATCCAAGGTACATTTGCTGACTTGTTACGCTGCCCTGGTTCTCATTAGCCGACTATCCAAAACAAACAGGGTTAAGAACACCCAGCCATGTCCAAGGCTAAGTGGGTCTCATCAGGGCCATGCAAAGCCAGGTTTAGCATAAATAATCAAAGTCCATTTATTTGGATTTGTATGAATAGTCCAATGAAAGTGACAAGAACAAAAGGCTTATGCCAGGCAACAATCTAATGTCACAAATATATTTACAAACTCAGAGAAATGACATCACTTTCAGTGACACCTTCGTCTTGCATTGCCAGACCTATCTCCTAAGCAATGTGGAGTAAGGTCTGCATACTTCACAAGTACATTCTGGGATGGGATAGGAGAAAATAACGACCTGGGTTGTTTGCATTTCTTTAAACCAACAAAAGGTCCCAAAACGTCCAGATAGACAGTAAATGCTGTAAACATTTACCTTGTAAATTTTTAGAATAATTCCCAGAAAAAAAACAAGCAGGCCTGCCTTGTTGCACAAACCAAATTTTCGTCATAACTTGCCATTTTTAGCCTGTAGCTTTCTAGCTCGAAGTCTGTTGCTGTTTTCTTAACCGAACAGAGTTTGAGAACAGCAACACACAGAGAGCGGACTGTGAGGGAGATGTTTGGGCGAATATTCTGAAAAGTGTTGCTGCTTTAATCACAAAGGCACATCTCGCTGTTGCCAAGATCATGACTATGAACTTAAGAGTTTTTTTGGAAAGTATTTCTTCTTCTTCTCTCACACACACACACACACACACACACACCTTGTTTATTGCTACACTCAGATTTGCAATTGCAAATTGCAATTTGACAAGCTTAAGGTTTCACGACAAGTGCCAACTGCCATAAGTGTTTGTGCGTGCCTTGCTCATATTATGTTAAGTCTCCTATGAATATTTATGAATGGTAGGTATACACTAGGGCTGAGCAATTAATCGAATTTTAATCACAATCACGATTTTGGCTTCCGACGATCAAATTTGCAAGATCAAGCGATATTTTAAATGCGTCATTCCGTTCATAGAACACTATCTGACCATGTGCCAGTCAGAGTTGTTCCCTGCACCGCGCAACTTAGTTTCTAGATGTAGACAGTCACAGAGGACAGAGTAACGTGAGGAAAATTCCACAACAGATCGCAGTCGGTCATTCGTTGGTCACAAGGTTTACCAGTTTACAAGTAAACGCAACATTTTGTCCCGTCTGTGTTGTTTTTCAGACAATAGCAGTGACCAGTGCTAGTTAGTGTCTGTTAGCTCACAGAGCTCTAGGACAAGGCATGAAATTAACACCATCTCAACCGCCAAATGCAGGTGAATTTTGTAATTGGCGGGTAATTCTGTCAATCTACCTGTCACATTGGCAGGTAGCCAATGTGAATTGAGTGATTAACTATTGGTAAGCAGAGTATGCAGTTGCTTACTGGCCCGGACCAATCAGGGGCCAGCATCAATGGAAGACACTGATTGACAGCCGGGACCCATTGCATTTCATTACTTGCGACAGTCCCAGCAGTCCCACGTGCAGCCACTGACCAAGCGAGAGTGAGAACGGGTCAAATTAATTTCCTTGCTTCTGATATGAAGTCGAGACGTGTGTACAGCGGAAGATGTCCTGCCAACACGGACACATTTTAACATCAATGAACGATGTAACGTTTTTTTCACTATAAAGTTGCTGAAAGTTGCTGTTGTTTCAATCCTGTCGGCTCGCTGCAGTGGGTGGGGCTGCTCCGTTCCACCCACGACTGAGGCTCGCACACACACATCAACACACACAATCACACACAGTGGATGCAGGAAAAACCGCAGATGTAAATGACCTAAATTGAGGACAACTGCATTATTGAAGGTGCAATGATAAGTTAAAGTCAAATGAGTACTTTATCAAATTGTATGTTTGTGTGTTCCAGCCCGGCCCCCCTACTACAGCACGTGATGACGTCGCAATGTAGAGTAGGCTCTTAGAGACGCACGTAATTCCATTTTAACCCAGAAGACTCTGACAGTGCACAGACACCTGCCTAAAAAAACTCAGCTCAGTCGCTCCAGTCTTTGCCGGGATGCAGGGCCGCCACACCGCAGCAGACTCGCTGTGGAACACCATGGTAAAGTTGGTTTTGTATTGGATGTTGTTTATTAGACAAATTCAAAAAATCTATTATGGAGTTTGACCTTCCAATATAAAACCAACTTTACTACGGTCTGTGACAACTCGTCCTCGCTCGCTCCGCAGAAAGCTACATATACTGTTTTTGACGTGATTTATCATTATATTTTGATTGAACAGGTTGCAAAAATCAAATACAAATTCAAACAATTTCAAGCATCATAGCCAAAATTCAAGCACTTTTCAAAACCTTGAAAACAACATCAAAATTCAAGCATTTTCAAGGATTTCAAGCATCCGTACAAACCCTGTAACATCCAGTGTGGGAAACATTGAGTAATGAGGGAGCCAGAGAGGGACGAGCTCACAACACTTAAACAAGCATGTTTTGTTTTATGTGGTAAATAGTTATATATTTAGCATTCTATGTGTATTTTTTTCATAGAAGCGCTCTCCGATCTCTGCTGCTTTTCTACCTCTCTCACCCAAATGGGGAGCAGTACAGTAGCTGACTTTTAAAATTCATACAAATAAAATCAGTGAATGCAATACAGCACTGCCAAGTTCTATCAACACAGCTAGCACAGGAAGTGCACACAAACCGGGTTGAGACATAAACAAAGTGAGGGAAAGAGAGGAGGGCTAACGGGACCAGCTTTTGCAACCGGTAGTGGCGTTGCTTTTTCTTTTATTAACATGTCACGGCATAGTTTATGCTTGAGGCTAAGATTGTGTTTAACTAGTGTATTTTGGTTAAAATGCAAAGTGCCTGCACTGTCGGCGAGCAACTGCAACATTTGCAGCTCATGGAGTTTGTCTCCTTACTGTACCTGAAAATGGTGGGTGTGGGCCTTTTTTTCCACACAAACCTCTAACTCTGAATCTTCATCCAACTGTGAAACTCTAGACTCTAGCACTAGCACACTAGCCGCAGGTCGGAAGAACGAGTTAATAATAAGTTTGCTTGCTCATTGTTGGGATATCTGTCTGGGTTTCCTTCCCACAGACATTTATGTGTACTCGATTATCTCTAGGACTCTCCCCCTCCACACATTCACAATCCTTCTCGCAGTCATTGGCCTGCCAGAAATTCTGTTTAAAGTGTAAAAAAAAAAAAAGAAAAAAAAAAAAAAAAAGTGGAGCAAATTTACTGGTCGCACATGTGCAACTGGATGTAAAATTCAGTCACACACTCTCAAATTTTGATCACAAAATGCGACCATTTGGTTGCAGTGTGGAACCCTGTATTATGACTTCATGTTAAGTAATAGTAATTAGATATGAAACCCATTGCATTGTTCATATGGCAGTTTCTGAATTAGAAGTTTGCCTTCATCAAGCACTGATAGGTGGTTAGTATTTAAATGTGCTCATTGTAATGGATAGGTCATTGCATACGGTGTGAAGCGCCGCACATTTTCTCTCATAAGACTGAACAGACCACTCTAAAATGAGAAAAAAAATCAATTAACACCAGCCCCAGGTGTATTAATGCATGCAGACATAATCATTATGGGCTACAGTGGCCACAATATTGCACAAAGAACAGGAGCTCCAAAGTCTCAAGAGACATATTTCACCAGAGGATTTGACTCTTGAATTTTGTACTGCACTGTTAAAGTTATTGTAATGAGTATAATTATAATCTGTGCCTGGCTGAGCTGAAAAGAGCAGAGCTGGTTATCAGTCCTGAATTAATGACATTTATAGTAAGGATTGAGAGAGAAACAGATGGGGTGGGGGCGGGGTTTGAATTAATATTGTGAAAAGAAAGACAGAGAGGGGATGAGAGACAGCAATTAAGAAACAAAAAGATGAAAGTGTGAATTACAATCATTCAGAGAAAGGCAGAGATTGACGGAAAGACTGAGACAGATTGTGAGAATCAAGGCAGGAGTGATGATGAACTGAAAGATTAAGTTCAGAGATACAGCCAGTGACTAGTAAGTAAAAATGAGAAAGCGAAATCTTGTAATTTGAAGAAAAGGAGTTATGAATGATGAGCTAAATCCATCAGGAAATTATCTTTCAATGAACATATAACACTCTGTTCTCTCTGTCTTCACTCCTTTGTGTGAGCTGCAAAAATAAATTGTATTTAGCAAAGTGTTTCAGAGGAAAGAGCTACATTTAGGAAAGGTGTTTGTAGTCTCAGATTAAGGTACCCCCTCCCAGAGCCATAAATCTAATGCCATGTGCCTTTTTTACAGCCCTGCACTCACATTAAATAGAAATATTGCTGATTTTTTAAATAGCTGAAAATAGCTTTGCAACTTCCAATGAAAGTATCCCTCTGAAAAGCACAAATACACTCACACCCTGAGCATTTCCCTGCACACAAGGCTTAGCAATTATGAACAAATCAATGCAAGTCCACACAACATTCACTCCTCAAAGTTTCCTTCCAGGATTCATTACACCACATTGGACTCCTGATGGACACCCACAGTGCCAAAATGTAATAATATTGGTGCAGCAACACAGTTATCGAGACAGGGTTTATTTGGTTTCTGCAAGTTAATTTGTGTCCTGCACAAGTGGACGGTTGTTATCAGGTATAGTCCATGTACAGCGGCTTGCATATACGTTTAAACACCTATGCTAAAGTTGATTAAAAAGAGGAATAAAAAAACATCCTTTGGAAATTTATGTTAATGCCTTAAGTAAAAACTTGAGGAAAATCCAACCTTTTAAGGACACCATTTTTTGTGAATGAATAATGTATTGTAAATAAATAAATGTTATTAACTTCCTTAAAATACAGGGGGTATAAGTATACACACCCCTATGTTAAATTCCAATAGAAGCAAGCAGATTTTTTATTTTTAAAGGCCAGTTATTTCATAGATCCAGGATACTATGCATCCTGACAAAGTTCCCTTGGTCTTTGGAATTTTGGAAATAGCCCCACATCCTCACATCCCCTTCACAATACATAGAGATAGGCATGGGAACTTTCTATAAGATCATCTCTCAATCCAAATTAAACCAGCTATTAAGTTAACTGAAATAAGACCATGCCAATCTCTTAGGCAAGCCACTGTACATCTTCACAATTTTACATTAACTATGTTGATTAACAATGATATTTAAAAAAAAAAGATAGGAATTTCTTGTGGAGATGCTACTATCGTCATCTACTGGACTAATATTATTGCATACGTGCAAATAAAAATTGCCTCCTGTGCAATTCCCTTGGTACCAGAAGCAATGCTGTGTTCTTACAGCTAGGGCTGTGACAAGAACCGCATCACTGCAATACAGCGGTTTTGGGGTTTTCATCATACAACCTAGGCAATCATTTTATTAGATGGGCGACCAATACCTTGTCTTTTCTCTTTATAACGACTATGGGTAAGAGTGATTTATTTTTGATCTAAAAAAAGTTTCTTGATTTGGAATTGGACTTGACTTAACCAAAGACTCAACTTGACTTTACATAACCTGTGACTTAACCCAAAAAAAACAACACTCGAGAATTGCTTCTTGAGACTTGGACCAAATGACTTGAGATTTACGACGTCACAACACTGGTGATATCTACAGATAACGTTCAATTCAATATATAATAGAGTAGGGAAGGGAAGGACTCAGACAAACATTTCTTCATTCTCAGCTGAGATGACGGCATTGCGCTGTTGTGTTCTACCTTTGTACTTTACACTACATCAATAAGCCTTTTTAACAAATTCAAAAGATTCTATGCACAGGCAAAAATAACGTGATTCTGATTTTGAAAATGCTTAACCTCAAACACAGGAGCACGCAGGGAGAAAAGCCTTGAAAAAAGCCACAAAAAGAAAAAAACTTTTTCTCTTCCTTCCTGTCTATTTAACCTGAGCCAAGCTATTTGGATCTTGCGAGCATGCAGGCGCGCACACGCATGCGCACACACACACCCCCACACACCCACACACACACCTAACCCCCTAAAGGGCGGAACTGATGCAGGAAGAGATGAAATACCACTACCTCAGGGGTAAACACACCTCGTTTCACAATCACACACAAACGGTACACACACACGGCACACACACGGCACACACACGGCACACACACACACACACAGCGTTAGTTTCGTCACAAGTTGACATTACGCATGGTTGTAGATTGTAAACCCACTTGCTAAATCAAAGTTTCTTGAATGGAGAGGTAGCATTTTCCAAGTTGGCATCCAGTACAGAATACAAGGTTGTGGCAGAGACATTTGGTGTCAGCGAGACAACCGTTAACTAGAGCCCGATATTATTGGCCGGTATTTGGCTTTTGTTTTTTTCAAATGAATATTAAAAAAATTAAATAAAAACTGACGGTCAACCATGTTATGAGTGTTGGCGTTGTATAGTTTGTCCACCAGAGGGCGCTCTACAATGTCCCTGTTGGCAACACTGTTTTTTTTTATTATTGAAGTTCTGTGTGACAGTGTGTGTCTTTCTGTTTCTGTACATGTCTCTCAAAGTTTGCAGGGGGATGTGGGTGAGACTTAGCAGGGTGTAAAATTGGTGCTGTAGAGAATTGCAGACAAACTGGGTCAGGCCACGGACAGGAAAGAGGGAAGAAAATAGCCAGTATATAGCAAGCAAAAATAAGATGTATAGATTTAACAGATCCTGTCTTTTGTGACAAACAATAATGATTTCCTTTTGGAATACTGTAGCTACCAAGACATTTTAATTTATGTCATACAGAAATTACGCACAAATCAATACTGTGACCAGTGTCCAAAATTAACTTTTTGACTCACCGGCCAAGTTGGCCAGTAGATGAAAAAAATCCACCGGCCAAGCATATTTTTTAACCACCAAAATATTAAATTGCAGGTTTTTTTGTAACTTAGGTTAATAATTAACCTTACCCGACAAAACGGATCAGCCTAATATTATCAGTTAAACCAATATTAATAAAATATAAAAAATGTCTTTTGCATGATAAAAATGTAAATAGG
The DNA here is from genome assembly GCF_008692095.1 of Etheostoma spectabile. NCBI lineage: Eukaryota > Metazoa > Chordata > Actinopteri > Perciformes > Percidae > Etheostoma > Etheostoma spectabile. The sequence continues at coordinate 12,963,083 of NC_045746.1, forward strand.
CTATACAATATATTTCTTAACTGCTAATTAATTTGCAAGTCCTAACTTTGAACCACCAAGTTGCGTCTTAAACTCCCCTTTTTTCTGCTTGTAAGACTATGTTGATGACGACTGGCGAGTTAAATCAGACATGCAGCTGACAACCTGCAGGAGGAGGCGGTGGAGTCTGGCTCAAAAACCTACGCCTTTATACATACTGCTTGTCATTCAACGGTTATGGATCGTATGATTATTTCACTGTGCTTTTCTTTTGGAAGGCTGGCTGCCAAAAATTGCCACATACTAGCTAATTATTTAGCCTCAGGTAAACGCTAGCGATCAATAAACAGAAGTGACGTGGTGGCTGGCGTCGGGTGTATGCGCCAGAGTTTTGAGTACGCATGTCGGCCCGACCCGGCGAAGCTCAGACATGCAGACAGCAGAGGAACCGAAGAAAGTAACTGCATCTTCACCAAAACAAAGACTGAAAAACAGAACTATTTTGGTAGAAATATTTATTATCCATGTGGTAGATTAAGGGCAGTCCCAAACAATAAATTTTTAAATTAATCAAACAATTTTTCAATTAGCAATTCTTTTTCCATTGCCCAATTATTAACAATTTACACAAAACAAATTTCAATAAGGTTCAAATCTCTATTTCTTAAAATTGTTTACCACTGCACTGTTCAAGTAAAATTAATTTGTAGTGCAACCTGAAGCCAGATGAGGGCTATCAAAAAAACTGTGCAATTTGCATTTGCAACTCTCTCCTTTCTAAGGAAATTATGAGCCCGAGCAACACATTTTTAATTCATGAGCCGTTATAAAGGACTCGTGAGATATCTGAAACAATCTGGCCTGGTTGCGCAATTCGGTGCAGGACATACTGTATTCGGGTGAGCTACGGGAGCTGGAGAGGCACAGGTGAGCAGAACTTCCTGTGTTTTGCTGCGGTTATCCTGAATCAGGGGTCATTTTACAAAGTCTACAGACTACCACGTTGTTGTTGGCATTAATATTAAAATACTACCACACTTTAGAAGACCGCGTACAAGCCTTTTTCTCAACGTGTTATTTTGCAAGGAACCCATACTTGCAGCCATGTTATTTTTGGACTGTCTTCTGACCCGCTGCCGCTGGGTCTGATGTTAGCCATCTGACGGTGGGGTAAGACCAGTGATGGGAATAACGGCTTTACGTAATAAGTAATCTAGGCTAATTGATTACTCTTCCCATCTTTATAACGTTGTTACCGTTACTGCCAAAAAATGTGGCGCGTTTATATAATTGAAGCTGTTTTTTTCATCAGACAAGAGGCCAAGACTTTTTTTTTTTACTGTTCTTCCTTGGTTTGTGGGCAGTGCAGGAGACAAGTGCATAAATGCTGACGATTGGCTGAGGTTGAGTAAAATGTCATGGTAAGCCAATCAGAGGTGGAGTTGGGCGGGTGCATGCAGTCGGACACACAACAAACAACACAAGTGAGTCAGTCAACGAGAGACAGGTATGGCAAGCCCAAATGAGGGGCAATAAATATCAAAAGTTCCAAAACATCTATTGTGTTATTTGTATCGATCCACTATATAAACATAATAGCTACATATATGGCATTTGATTGAAGGCATTTTGTCCCACAGCAACATTTAAAATAGTTTAGATTTGTGTACAATGTTTCTGTTAATGTATTAAGTTTCCATTTCATTATAATAATCAGATTTACCATGAATAATTGAACATGCACATGTATTTTAAGTTCTGTTAAAGGGGGGTGGAGGCGGGGTCACATTTGAAATTGTAATTGAAAGTAACAGTCACTTTCTGAAGTAACTAGTTACTTTTATAATTTGTAACCGAGTAACTAATTTAGTTACTTTTTGGAAGTAGTAACTAGTAACTCTAACTAATTACTTTTTAAAAGTAACTAGCCCAACACTGGGTAAGACACGCATTACAGTGTAACTGTTACACTGCACTCTGTCCAGAGTAAAACCATAGTAAGTTAAAGAAAACAAAAGGCTGCCAGGTCCCTGGCCAGTCCATTTGCTCTCACGTCTCCTACAGTCCTGCTTTCCTCCCCTGCAACCTCAGTCACTCACTCACTGGCCTGCCAATAGACAAACGCCCTGCTTCAGTTCTTTCACCAGCCTCAGGTCCCAAGACTTCGGTCACACTTGACAAAACAAGACTTCAGCGCCGCTGTTTCCCCCCCAACCTCACCTATTCGCTTCCTTCCACGACTTAGCTAAATCACATAATACATCTTCTGATGTTTTTGTCTTGAACTTGACAACATAAAAAAACACCACATTGCTAAAACTAAAACTGTTACGTCTAACGTTAACATGTTTGCGTTACCCTTTTAATCCACAAGCAAGAAACAAAAAGGTAACGTTAAACCAAAGAGATCCCCTTTGGTTATACTATAGGGGGAAAACCTAGGCCTTTCAATGTAACAAACGTTATAGTCTATAAGGATCCAACTTATGTATAACGTTAGCCCTTCAAATTCAGAAAACCAGTAGCCTATTACCAACATTGACTGACGTTAGCTAGAGCTAGCAAACATTAGCTAACCAGCTAATCCAAGATAAACTAGACGCAATAGCAGTAGGCCTAAATGTTACGAATGCTAGCTAACAATCAGAATCAGAATCAGCTTTATTGACCAGGTATGAAGACACATACGAGGAACTTTCCTTTGGAGCATAGTTGCTCACAATGTGCTTACACATTCAAACAAACAAACAAACAAACAAACAAACAATATATACACACTATTGTTTGTTTAAAACAACGAGTATAAAACAAAAATTACACAATAGGTGGAATACATTTCAGATAATAGTACTTACGAGAGTTAATAAGTACAAATTGAAAGCGTTATGCATCCTCCAGTCAAAAGAAATCCTTCACACCTGTATTTGCCCACGGCATGCCACAACAAGCTGCAAAGTCAATGCTGCATTCAGGGGGAATTGGAAGATTTGCACATTACTAAAAATCTCTACATTATGTAAGTAAAGACTTTCCTCAAAAAATAATAATGAATACATAGACAAAGAATACAATACATACTTACATTACAATATCATTTTGATAACTTGAGATTTAAATAATGCTCACTACATGTTTTCCCCTCCAGTCATATCCTCTGCTTGCTCTGAGGTTAAGAGGGTTAAGATTGAGTTGTTTAGATGGCAGTGTTATTTACTTTTCAAGACTAGAAAGAGTCTTGAAAAGTCTTGTTTTTTTTACACTCTATAAATAGTATGCAGACCCAACAGAATCTGCAGTTTTAATATTATATCAAATGGTGAAAATGTACCGTGAGTGGTTGTTTAATGTAACTTGACCAAAATAGTCTGCCTCTCAATTTGCCTGAAACCACAAATTAAACATTTAACACTACATTTAAGTTGTACTGTGTGACCTCTGTATAAATGTAATCCGGACATTCTAACCACATTTCTAAGGATCAGGGTCTGAGATTATACAGATTGGACCCAGTCAGACTATTGACATGCATCCACACAAACCTAGTTTTACTTTAGTAAATGGTTTAAGAACAGATTTGCTTGCACAAAACAAACAAAGACACTAGATGGAATGGACTGATTGACAAATTGCATTGATCAAATATTCATACAGTGATCTGATATAACTTCAGTAGCTGTTTTTGCGAGCCTGACTTTGCAGTTTCTTGCTGTAAAACATAAACTTACATCTTAAGAGTCCACAAGTAAAGACAATAGTTATAATGGAAACCAATGTGTACACAAATCTTTGAATTTGAATGCATGAACACCAGAAATTCATCTGTAAGGATGCTGCCATGGATATTCCCACAATGGTGAAAGAAAGGTGCTAAAAAAGAAACAATATTAGGATTAATAATAACAATTTGACATATCTCAAAAGAGATAGTGAAAAAATCAATTAAACCCAGACATGACTATTATTAGGGCCTGTATATCTCCAAAGAAACAATATGGTAACCATGAAAATATGAATTCCTCCTTTTGAGTGAGAGTTAATCCTCTATGTCCCTTAAACGTGTAAAACAATTTTATTTCCACATGCTGTCTTGATTTTGTTTATAGCAAAAATGTGGGCTGCAAAAACCTCCTCATTGAAGCATGTCCCACTGGTAATACATTTTTAAATAAGACCAGATTTTCAGGTCTGGGTGGGAAGGTTGGTGTTTTTCACAAGAGTGTCTAAATGTAGGGTTTCAGTAAGTGGTCTTTGAATTGCTCTCAATTATTTATCTAAGACTCCCCCTTGTTTCCTGTGAATTGATTCATTATTCTCCAAAACCCAATTATGACTTTATTTCAGCATTTTGTGACCCACTTTTTATTGCAATAACTAAAAGTGATTGCCGTTTGACTTTATTATGCATGTTGACAGCAATGACAAATAAGCATTTGTCAAAGCTTTTGACTGTCAACAACACGTTGTCAGTCCCACATACCATTGGGATCAAATCCTCAATCTGGTCATTTCCTATTTTAATCCTGAAAGTTTGTCAAAGAAAGACATGTACTGTTTCTGTCATTGTTGCATTTCATCCATCTATCCATCCATGCTCAAAAACTTTCAGATGCTCACACATTATTATTTCCCAGACAGCTGTTAAATTCTCTGAGGGCTACTTTGTTGTCCTAATCAAGTCTTCCACTCAAACAATTTCTATGCCACGACCTTACCAGGCGTTCACATTTCATATGACAAAACATCAGTGAGTGACAGGAAGTCATTCATTTCAAATGGCAGCTTATAACACAGGAAGACATCAGCTACAGCTACAATACGCATGGTGACAGGACAAAAGCAACTTAGGTGACAAGGGAAAGCAGCGTTATGTCGGACTTTATGCAAATGTTTACCAAACCAGGAAACAGTGCTTGTCTGTCAGCGTCAAAAGAAATGATTAAACAGCAATGATTCAACTTTTGGTCTTAGTAAATAAATACATGAATATGGTTGCAACAAAATACAACTGTTTTCATGACAACAGACAAAGCCATGAAAAGAACCAGCACTTATCTGTGCTGTTATTTAAGGTTATTTAAGCATGTTTTAAAAACGCTGACATAAACTAACCTTGACCTTCTTCAGTGTGGCTTTGTGAAGCACTTCCCATATTATCAGAAATGAAAAAACTTGCATTTCTATTACATGATAAATTAATACATGTTCAAACCAAAGGATAACCACAAGCTGAAAAGCCAACAACATAATGTGACAAATGACCAATGAAGACAATTAACAGACTTCATTTCAAAATGTCACACTGTCTGTTTAAGGGTCTCTTAGGTTAAATCAAGCACACCTCAGGAGGCTCCAATATAATTCAAAAATGATTAATTACAAACACACTCTGTCTTTGCCTTTTAACTCTGCCTCTCTGTCATATATTTTCTTCTTCCTCTCTTTTAGTGACTCGGTCTTCACTGTAAATGAGTATGTTAACATCCACACTGGTATCACAGGAACTACATTTCCCTTAATACTTTAATCCCCTTAATTAAAACTTTTTTTTAATAAATCTAATTAACAAATATCTCCCTTGAAGAGCTACAGTGGAAATTGTTAGGACAATTACATATTTATCAGGTCATATTTCTTCCAGGAATTCCCAACCTTGAAGTGGAGAAGGCAAATGGGATACCTTGTTTTTAAAATGAATTCACTTAAATATTATTAGCAATTAAAAAACAGCATTAGAGATCTGTTTGGGAGAAAATATTCTATATGTCTTATGTCTATATCTTCAAAAGCTTTTGGAGAACACAGAAATGTCATAAAGTCTGCTCTGACTCTAGTTGTCACTGACCAAAAAGCAAAACTAGAATGATAATGAGGTCCTATGCAATATTAATGTGTTTTAGATGGTGGGGTTACAGTGTGTGAGTGCATCGTGGCACAGAGATTATGAACAAAACTCCCATTTATCACATGTGTTTGTTGCACTGACATCATGAAGAGGGTGGACAGGTGAGACAAGACCCACCCAAAGTTCAAAACACTCTGTCACAGTCAATAATTCCAACGTCATACCAGAGTTAATAAATAATCAAGAGGGGATGAATTGTTATTTCACAGTGCCTGAATCTGTGTTTAGCATTAAAGTCAGTTAATAATATGGATTATCAGTCAGATCAGATGTATGTTTCACTCAAGTGCCCGCTGTCAACAGGCCAGGCTGGAACGCAGCAATGAGGGGCCCTTTTCTCATTTATAAAAATGTATCCATTGAAAAATCCCTTTAAATCTTAACTAAAGAGTCAGTGGTAAAACTCATCAATAGATGTGACCCTGATTAGACGAAAAGCAGCTTGTTCTCAATCCCAACTCTTAGATACTGATGACTAGTCAGTGGCTCATAGTGTCAGATACCGGTGCAAATAATCACCCTTCAGCATCTGTATGGAACATACTGGGTATAGCACAGCTTGATTGCGGTGCTGTAACATGACATAGTATTAAGAGTGACAATAAAAGACGCAATATCCACATAGTGATATTGGTTAGGGCGGAGGACGGGTCAAACAACACAGGACTTTCATCCAGGAGACCGGGGTTCATGTCCCATTCTTGTCCTGCGTCACTAAAATGTACATTTTGTAACACCACCACCACCGTCTTTTCCTAAACCTAACTGTTCCGTTTTTGTGACGCATGTCAGTTAAACGTATGTCCTGACCCAGAGTGTCAAAAAGTGACGCTAAGAGTCCCAACCAAGCTCGTCTAAATATATGATGCTAAAGGAGACTTTTTTTCCTCAATAACAAACAACAAAGCACCTGACCAAGCGCTGCTTGATGGGAGGGAGATTGTGTGGCCTTGAACATTTGTCATCGATAAAGACTGTACAATTTTCATACCTTTGTCCGAAATCATGCCATTGATTTTATGTTGTGTTTCAAATGGAAGAAAGGACGCTTTAGAGTACAGATGAGGTGAGTGTCAGTCATGTGACATTAGAAATTTGAACACTCTTGAGAGATTGGACTGTGTGTGTGTTGTATGTGCACGCACAAACGTGTGTGTTTGTGTGTGTGTGTGTGTTTGTGTGAGTGATCCATGTTAATCTCTCTCCCCATGATTACCATTTTCTTGTTAATGGATCTAACCTTTTAATCACCATTTTGCCATGCGTCCCAGTGCACGTGTGTGTGTGTG
>NC_045746.1:12970262-12973322 GCF_008692095.1 Etheostoma spectabile
TGTGTGTGTGTGTTTTGTAAGTAGCAGAAGAGAGAAAGACAGAATGAGACAGCAGAGTAATTTGGCTTAACTAGCGGGCCGATTGTAACTATGCAGACCATAAATCTTCCTCACACACGGTGTGCACACACACCCTATGCATGAATGCACGTGTGCACACACTCACGCAGCACATCATTTCCTGTTATCTCAGATAAGCAGGAAATCCTAATCAAGCAATAAGAGCATAGAGGGCATCTTTCACTTCCTCTCCTCCTATCTGTTTGTTCTCTCTCTTTTTCCTGCAGAATTGGGAATCACATATTGTATAAAGCCAGAAAATGTCATGGTCAACTCACTCTATACTATTCTACTTTATTCTATTCTGTTATTATTGTTTTTGCTCCCTTATTTAATTAACTCTGTATGGCAATTTGAGCACTACAAGCCACAGGATTGTCCGAGAAAGGTTGATTATTGCAGCTGACTGATTAGAAATTATGCCTGTTGAACCAGAGGAACATGGTTCATTCCCCACGGCGAGAGAATTGCTTTTCAGCAAACGACCAAGTACCAAGAGGACTCATTTCATCTCTGCGTGACCCACATCCTTTTTCCTCAACTGAACCAAACCAGAATTTCTTGCTTAGCACTATACCTAACATTATTAAATAAATCTGTTTCCAACCTTAGACAGAACTTGTTTGTGGAAAACCATGCTGGTCTTAGCATCTCTAATCTAGCACAGAGTTGCCATCTTTTTCAGTTGTCTTTTCTTTTGTTGGGTGCTAGAGATTCCTCCCCAGGTTTGTGCATCCATAATAAAACTGTCTTGAAGAAGAGGAGCCTCTTGTGTGGACCTTTCCGTGGTTTCTGGTTGGATAATCTTGATTCCAAGAATTAGTTCCAGGTGGATTTTCACATCCACAGGATCCAAAATGAAATTAAGAGCTCATTCACAGTTGGTTTCTCATTTCTGTTGCTTTCACAGAATGACACGTGCGCAAGACAGAGAAGCCTCAATCAAACATCAAACACAACAGCTTATCAGCATAGTATCACTTCATCTAGTAACTTGACAAAACAATGTCTTCTTCCCATAGATAGCACGTACAATGTATTGGCTGTAACGGGAAGGAGGAGCTGGAAGAAGAAGTATTCATTCATACCATTTTGCTTTAAATGTTTGGTTCTTGGTAAAGCTTTCCAATTTATTTTTTATTTTATTGACTGATAAAAACATGTTGTTTTTACTCAGCAGATATAAGGGTTACAAAGGCTGTTTCTGTGTGAATAAACAAGAAAAAAATAAAAAGTTCTACTTAGATCCAATTGTGACAAGGACCTTTTTGTGGACCAAGTTGTGCAACAGTCAAAACCTAATCTCTATCAGTGTTTAGCCATGTGAAAATCAAACAACATGTCAATTGAGAGCACTATAACATTTCACAGTGAATTAAATGACTTAATACTAATTTCATTGCAGTCCAATGTGAATTGAGTCACAGACAGATGCTATTAGGCACTATTGATTGCCTGATAAAATCATAAGGCAAGGAGAGTTTAATAGCTTATCTGAAATGAGCTTCTTTCTGGGTATTGTGTCTTGCAAGAGGGGCTCGATAAACTAGTTCAATAACTAAAGGGAAGCCGCAGTGTCACTGATTGAGCCTGGGCAATTTGCACCCTGTTGCTATACAAGGTCATTTGTTCCGCTGCAATAGTATTGCTGGAGAGAATCCAGTCCAGCACCGATGACATCTTGTCTATGTTTGTTGAAACATATGTTGTTGTCATTATAAAACAGTTGCTTCCCAAAAACAAATGCATTCATACCACAACTCCAAATATAGGATTCATTCAGTAATAGAACCAGTACATCAATCTGGTTCTTTTTTTGTTCTCAGTTTTCTTCTAAATTCACGAACCCTGATATTCGGTCATGTAAACACATTATTTCATGACAGCTCATCATCAATTGGCAACAAAAACAAAGGAGTACCTTTTCATAGCTTCAGCTTAGACAACAGACAACTGGCTGCACATCACTGGTAACCTAATAATACAATGAGGTACATGCCATAACAGGTGTGTGTGCTGTATTTGCCGAGCAACTTTCTTTCTTTTATTAATGACATTTTTTTTTAGTTTTCTATACAGCTGTACATAGTGCAACAGTGATGCCATGTACATAAATACACAAATATACACAGATGCCGTGGTATTTTCTAATTTCAATTAGAGGACGTTGAACACAAATAATTAGATGTGAAAGTAGTAAAATTAAAGTGGAAAATACAGTTCTAATTTGTCTTACTTAACAGCCTACTGCTAATACATTATGACTCAGCAAAACAAAACAACAGAAAACTTCCACCTGGTTTTTCAAATGTGCACACTTGTGCACAAGAAAAAAAACAATGGTCTTACCTGGTTCTGAAGTTAGCAGGGTGTGGGTGTCCATCATACAAGGACAAGAAATCATATTCTTCTTCTATGGCAAAGGACAAGAACATCAGCTGGATTCGACTTCCTTCTTCCCCGACAATGACCCAGGTACAGTTTGCCCCATTAGGGTAGCCATAGGGGAAGCCTGGCGATTCTATACTGCCATTTCGGCCCTTCAGTGTACCGCCACATGTATAGATGAAACCTAAAGGGGGAAGGAAAAAAAAAAGATTTGTTTTTATCAGAAATTAAAATAGTGGGGCGCCCACATATCTCAGTTGGTAGAGCAGGCGCCCATGTATAGAGGTTTACTCCTCGACGCAGTGGGCCTTCAGCTTTCCTGTCAAATGAAGGCCTAAAATGCCTCAAAAAAATCTTAAAAAACAAAAAAATTAAATTAAAATTGTGACAAAGAACAGCTGCTGTGTTGTAGACAAGAGAATACAGAGACAAACAAGAAAAAAAGGAAAGGAGGGAGAGAGGGAGAAATTATATATAAGGTTTAGAGATTAAAGCACAAGGACAGAATATTGTATGCGTGTCTTTGTGCATCCATGTGTGTCTCTCTGTGCATGTAATAATTGCAGGGTACTCTCTGTCTCTCTCTCTCTTAGACACACACACACACACACA
>NC_045746.1:12973332-12976663 GCF_008692095.1 Etheostoma spectabile
CACACACACACACACACAATTAGGTACACAAGCACACACCTGCATACACACACTACTTCATTGTATTCATCTGAACCCAACAGCACTACTTGGTAATACATGTATCATTTCTACACAACGTTCTGTAATAAAATGGATTCATCAGTACTGATCTACTGACCCGGTCCAATATTGGTGGCCCAATATTCATTATTTTTTTTACAGGTCACAGCGCTAAAAAGTGCCAGTCTGGTACTGAAGCAAATGAATGCTTTACATCAATGTAGAAATAAGCCACAAGTCAGCATGAGTGATACTAAGTAGGTCAGCCCGGGTCTGATATATCCTGGTTCTTTGATGCTGATGTAGGATTACATATTAATGGAATATATACTGTAGCAAGAGCCAAAACTGTTGCATCAAGTTAATGTCGGAAAGTCTTATACAGTAGCTCCATGGATCTGTAATTTTTGGTGCTGCTAGGAGCATATTCTTTTCACGGGCATCCCCAACTGTGAGGGCACAGGGTAGGGTCTGTTTCAGAGCAGCACCCCAGGAGCTGGTACTCACATTCAACATGGGGTGCTTGAACCCAGGTCTTCTGACTGTGGGGGAACTCAGTTGCCAATGAGCTACCCCTTCCAGCTAACATAAAAGGCAAAATCAATAAGTGACCAGAGCATTCTCTTGGATTCACCCAGTGGGGTCTGTAAAAGGTCAAAAGGTGTCTATTCCTTTGTTTTTGCAAATGGATTACTGACGTCAAAATTTGTGACAACAATAGGTTCGTTTTAACAGTGCCTTTGAACATCACTCAGCAATTTAAAACTGAAGGACGTAACCATTTGTTTCGTATATATCTACGTTGACTGGCTCTATTCAGATGAAAAAAACTACGGAGATATAACGCAACTCTATGCAGCATCAAAGGCATACATGATTTCTTTAGGGAGGGAGAGAATAAATAGAATAATGTCTTGATGAGCTACTATAAGCTCTTCATCATGGCTCTATGTATGTATTGGCAGGCTGTCAGGTGGAAGAGAAAAGGAAAGAAAGTAGGAGTAGAGGAGGAGATACCAAACTAACAAAAAGGCCTGCACAATTCGGGGAAAAATATGAATCACGATTTCTTTGCACAATTGTTTTGACCATGACAAAACAAAACAAACTGGCAGTACCAAACATAGATTTTCTTTTGGCACCTTGCGTATCACCACAAGCTTGTAAACATAGAGACTTCAAGGAAGAGAAGGGGGAGCATTGCAGCACTTGGAGCACTTTAAAACTTTAAAAGAAAATAGTAGCGTTTGTGATGCAGTCGGCTTGTAAATTAAATGAGAATCTTTTTTTTTTAAAGTTATTTAAAAATTTAATTGTGAACAGGGTGAATCAAAATTGCAATTTTATAATGATTAATCATGCAGGCCTACTAACAAATACATCAACTGCAAATTATGTTGACTTTTCTCTCTGCATAAGAAAGCAACCCAACAAACATAAACATATCACAGTGCTGCATATCCAGCCACTAATTAATGACATTATTTTCAATATTGGAACACCTCCGAGAGCAATATTAGGCTTATACTATACCATGGCTATGTTTCAAAATGTCATCCGTTTTCAAATGTTTGTTCCTTGTCAGTTTAACCTATGTCTGGGTTTGTTACACTGGGGAGTTAAGTGAAAAAAACAAAGCATTAATATGATTTCTAAGTTAAAATGGTTTATAAATGATTGATGGGAACTGTGTTATTAATCTCCAAATAGACAATTTTAACAGACAGTATCTTCTGTGGTTTTGTCACAACTTTATTTTACCATTGGAAAAGGTTGTTAATGTGGATGAGAGGAGTGTGTTGTTTTATCCTTCGCACTTCCTTTTACAGGCTGCTTGTACTGATAAATTAGAGGTGAAGCAAATTCTGCAGCTGTACTTATTCTAAATCTCTCCGGGTTCCAGAGCCTGTTAAATGCCTAAATTGTAAAATGTAAATGTAATTGATCTTCTCAGACTTTACGGTTCTCTTCAGGATCATTATCTTCTCCCTTTGATCTTAATGCTCCTTTCATATCAAACACCACAGGTGTTAGATGAAAACCTTGCAGTGTCCAGAAGTGAAGTCGGTCCAGAGCCTTTTTTTCGATGCTCTATCGATCCCCAATGGAGAAGCTCTTCATTTCTTCCGCTCCACAGGAGAGTCAGACTGCAGAGTCAGCTCACAGAGCAGAAACCTTTGGAGCTGGTAGGGATTTAGTCTCATCCTGCTCAAGGACACTACAGCAGAGAAGAAAATTGCTGTTATATTGGCTTTGATCCGAGGTCTTCTTCTTGTATTAGAAATTGTTTTATATAGTGGCTGTTTTATCCTCAGTTTTATGTCACTGGTAAAAGACAAAAAGAAGGAAAAGAAACGCTCTACAATAGCTGCTGCAGCAGTGTGACTTTGGTGTATCATTCCAAGTTTAAATAAAAGGGCGTAATTGAAAATGATATGCTTAAAGTCATTGAACTCCTAGGCCTTAATTGGTCTCCTCTGAGTGCAAAGCTCAAATCAGAATGATCATCCCCCTGCCTTTAATGTTTATGAGCTTCGTTATTTACCATGGCAGCCGGGGCCATAGGGACAGCAGCCTGATCCTGCTGAATGCTTTTTCAACCAATTATCCGAGACAGAACCAAAAAAAGTGTGAGTCACTATATTTGTTTGTGCCTGTGTGTGTTTGTCCAACCCTCATCTACCCAGACAATTCCAATACCATCACAGTGACAGATATAATGACCAATGGCAGTCTGACCTGCAATTAAGGGCAGGTATCTGTTCACAACCAATCAGAGCTGAGATGTTGAGAAACCGTGAGGGAAAGGCAGAGCCAGATGAGAGCACACACAGACCTACACATCCATGTGGAGTCTGATAGATTGTGCACAGCACAGCAAGAAAAGAAACTTATTAAACTGCCATTTTAGCCCAGTTCAGAAATAGTAGATCCATGTGGTTCCCAACAGGAATTATATTTTATGATCAAAGTTAAGTGAGATTTATGCTCCACGAAGCAGTAGTTCACCTGAAGACAACACATACTCCCAGTTAAACAGAAAAGGCAGACTTATCAGAGCTTGTATCCAATGTGTTAGATTTTTAAATGAAACTCTTTGTGATACAACAACCCCAGCACGTGCAAGATAACACTCAACTTTTGAATTAAATCACTAATTTTGAATGTTGCTTATTATTATAATTATTTTAATAAAGCTTGAGATATTATCTAAAAGTAAAGCCAGTTAATTTGATGCCTCCAAATAATTTAATTATCAAACTAATTGAATGGACACCTAAATATGATT